>NW_022754077.1:549262-634262 GCF_011630105.1 Anneissia japonica
ATATATATATATATATATACATGATTGCCAGTTGGGTTCACAAGGCAGTGAGCAAAATACATATTGCTCATTCTTCTTCATTTACCATTTTCCCGTGTGAATATTTATATCTTTACATAAACTTCGGAAAAATTTGAGTCTGAACAATAATGTCTTACCGTTGGTCGGCTTCAATGCATTCTGTCATCCCAGATGTCTGATTTTCTAACTCAGTTTCTATCACTCGGTAGCATTTGGTATCAGGGGAAGCTGTATAGTCTGTGAACAAGATGCAAGACACGAAATCTTTGATGGACATTTAGATAAGACTATCAATTTAAAGAAATAACGAAATGTTAGGCGGTTTAGGGCATGTGATTGAGCTGGAAGACGTACAGGAGAGAGGCATGGCACAGGAATAGACGCTGTAAGATGCATCCATGATGACTGGAGGATTAAAGATTAATATCAATAATATATAACATATCAGTCAATCTTTGGTCTTATGTTCTTCCCAGTGCCAGAATCCCTCTCGAAGCAACGTTTGATGGCTCTGCATCACTGGAAATGGCGGCAGAGGAGTTCAGGTGGACACAGGAACTTCCTTCGGAAAAAACAGGACGGCCGTGGGGTCACTACTTAAAAGAGTGCAATTTCCGGGCATACAGGTACTTATTCTTAAAATTTGTTCCAACTATGGAGGGATTGGAGTGGGTGTGGACTCCTGTCGGTAACCTTGAGCCCCCTGTTGAGAACCTTAAACCCTTTTTCAGAAATACATGGCGCCGCCACTGATCACTGGGGACATTAACCAAGAATAACCTTTCTTATAATGGGCTTATTCGACTGGTCCATTTCGTTAAGTACGAATTTTCGTTTAGTACGAATTTTCGTTAAGTATTATTTTCAATCGACTGGTTCGTAAAATAGACTTCGTTGACAAAGAAAATTAACGTAACCAGAATGTGTTAATCAGCGTTAAGTTATGCACGTGACCAAAAAAATATGGCCGATTGGTCAGTTAATATACGGTAATTTAGATTAAATTTCAAGTTTCAATATTTACCCACATTGAAATAAAAAAATAATTGTAGACTAACAGAATTCAAAAACTGGATGGAAACATTTTTTTACGAAAAACCCACACTGCCACAATCCGAAGCAGCCTTGATTATGCAGCGTGTATCGCGCTAACAGTATGCAGCCATTTTGTTCTGTCGAGTATTTTACTGGTCGCCTTCGTTGAGTAGGATTTTACCACAGCGCAGGTGGGCGTGGATTAACGAAGAACGACCAGTCGAATACGGCCGTTGTTATAATTTGCATCGTTGATAGAGAGTAAGTTAACTAATCTCACCACCAATGGAAAAGTAGTTTCCAGTCATATTTTCTTTTATGTTGTCCTCTACATCATCATTCTCTTTGCCTTCAGTCATTAGGAAGTCTTTTGATACATCAATCTCAATGTGTGTAGAACTCTTTCGTAATGGTTTGCAATCTGTTGCTGCAGGTTCCCTTTCAGTCAGAGTGCTTGTAGAATTACTCTCAATTTCAGTCTCGATTTGAGTACATTCCGAATTAGGCCTACTTTGATTTTGAGCAAAATATATCGACTCGTGTTCAGTTTGACTGCATGCAGACTCATTCTCAATTCCAGTGCATGTGGGGTCACTCTTTTCAAATCCGTTGGCCGCAACGACTTGTTCTGGTAAAGATGCTTCTATTTCAATGTGTGTGGAGTTTTTTCTTAAAGGTATACAATCTGAGGCATCAGAATCTCGTTCAGATTGAATAGCTGCAGAATTACCTTCAATCTGAGTCACGACTTGAGTGCATTCTGAACTAGACTTGCTCTTGACTTGAGTGCCTGCCGATTCATTCTCAATCTGAGTACCTGTGGAGTCACTCTTCATGAGTTTTTTGGTCCCAATGATTTGTTCAGCTAAAGATGGAAAGACGTCTTTCTCGGTCTCCTCAGAGACGATAGACTGCACTTTTTTAACAGGTGTAGTAGAAATCGGTTTTTCGATTTCTTTGCCCTTATAAGATTTTTCAAATTCCACAGATTGGAAATTTTCCCTATTAGTTTCTTTAGATTTTTTGGACTGTTCCTTTTCAATTGGTGGGGAATCTTCTTCTTTCTTATCATTTTCAGACTGTTGCATTTGGTCCTGGACCGAGGAGGGTGCCTTGCATCCGATAGATTGTTCTACTGTGTGACGCTTATCTTCAGTATGGTCTCCTGTATGGCTTCCCAATTCCTCTGCACAAGCTATTCCTGTAGGGGGTTGGTGGACAACAACGTTAGGTTCTTCGCACTTAGGCATTCCACCACTGATTGTTCTGATTGTTCCATCCTGTACAACTGAGTCCTTATGGTCCTGTGCCTCTTCATCTCCAAGCTCCCAATCGTCTTCCTGGTCACTTACGTTAGATGACATGCTGCCTTTTAAGACCGTTGACGCTAGTTTATTTTCACGGGCCACTTGTAGAACAGCGTTGAAAAATCTTGGGTTGTTTTCTTTATCCATGAGTATAGATTCAGCAATCAATGACTTGCCGCGCTTCTTCTTTTTTGAACCAACACCATTCTCTTCATTTTTCCTGAGGATTTCCCTACCGAAATAAACAAAAATACATTGAAGTATTTTGTAACAATACAATAAAGTAAAAATAATAATAATAATGATTATATTAATAACAGGTTAACCTAATTATTAGAACCGGTAATCAGAATTTAACTCACTTAGCTTTATTCTGTAACAGTTCCTGAGCTTCTGGATAGTTAACCAGCGTTTCATGAAGTGTTTCCTTATCCAGGACAAAGAGGCTAGCATAACCCGGTGAATAAACATCAGCAGTGCGCCGATTTCCACCAGACAGGCTTAGCAGGCTAACAACAAAATGAGATATAAAGTTATTACCACATCATCACCAGACTATAAGGTGTGCAGTGCTAATCGAAGACCTATGGTACCAGAGGGTTTGGGCATTCTCATTCTTATAGTTTTAACGTTTTAGCCGTTCACGTGCATTTCGTTCGCTTGATCAGAGATGTAAGCAAGCTCTGACATGAATTGAAAATGATCATTGTAGGCCTAAACTTACCTTATTTCTCCAAAGACACTGCCGGCATGTAGTGTTGCAAGCACCTTTCCTCCTCCAAGTACCTGGACCTGCCCACTTTTAATAATGTACATTTCTTTACCAACTTCACCCTGTAAGTCAAAAATGGCAAACATACATTTGTTGCTGCTTTGAAATGAAATTTAAAGTCAGTTACAAATATAGAGCAAATGAAAGGCATACTCCTCTTTTTGACTAGGCGATCAATTGTTTAGATTTGGAACTGTGCCCACCAATACCTCTTTTCTCCAATCTACAACACTTTCTTTTAATTAAAAAAATATTAGTGTTTCTGGTAAATATTTTAATAATAACTGTAATAAATAATTTAAATATTTAAAAGATATAGTATAAAATATACTGTAGGCATACTGCACATATCTTAAACTTTTGATACATTATTTGTATATTTGCATATTTTGTGATAGTTCACTCACTTTCCGACAGATGAAGTTTCCCGGAAGAAATAAAACTGGTCTTAGCTTCAGCATCAGATCCCTGAGTAGCATTTTATCGCAGTCCTAATTGTAAATAATACATGTATGTTTACATTACACTTTTTTGGGAAATTACATTAATTAAATGAGAGTAATAATTAGTGTGATTTACATTTTCTTTTGAACCAAATCTTTTGGTTATACGATTTTAATATAAATTCAAATTCAAAAGAACATTTATTTACTTCCTTCTAATGTTACATAATATTTTAAAAAAACAATTAGTATTCATTGTAATAGTTATACATATAAAGCAATATAACAATATTTAATAACTTATATAAAAGTAATGGGAAGAATAAAAATGCCGGAGAAGATTGCAATAACCTTGTGTGGTGCCAGACTGGAAAAAATGGAAACAATACGTTTGGACAAAAATACAGTCATACGAACATGATGTGACAAAGAAAAAACGACATGAATCATTGGCAAAAAGTAAATCATAATCACAAGTATCACTATTTATAACGTTATCCTGTGGCGGATTCAAGAAGACGTGATATTTCAGTTCAGGGGATGTAGGCTGCTGGCGAATGATCTCGGGTAGATTCGGAAGTAATCTACAGTTTGAGTCCTTTCATCAAAGTGGTATTTGCGTATACACAGATACCAAACATTTCTACATCATAATTTTTAGAAAGTTTGAGTCGTATCTGTCACAGAAAAGACCTACGCATTTTATTCGCATTCATATTCGTTAAACGGATAGAACAATTTGAACATTACCTACGATGCCAAATTTAAAGTTGGTTATAATAGGGCCTATCTACGACCTTGCAAATAAATAATATGTAAAACTATTTGCCAGAAATCAGAAAAAAAACCCCTCAAAATACTCGTATTACGTAATCATGAATTTTGTAAGTTTGTGAAATGTGCCTATTAATAATTGATTTCCACGTGTGAATAAACAGTACGTACCTGGAACAGAGACACTTTGGTCAATGTATCCATATGTACATGAATGGCAATATCCGTTTGCATCTTAAATGGAACCCCGGAGAGAATATCTGCTTCATCTGCAAAAATATTTATCAAATAAAATCAAATTTTTATATTTACTTATATTTATTTATATTTATGTTATTCATTAGGCATGATGGAAAAACTCTATACTCTATGGACGACGCAATGGTTCATTTTTCATGAGTACCAAAAAACCCCTTCACTAATTTAGGTCTAAAGGCCGTTTTCCACTAGGCGAATTTATTCGCGCTAATTGAAAATGTTTACCCATACATGCATGTGCAATTTAAAATTGAACTGTGCATGCGTATATGGCGAATATTTTCGATTCGCGCGAATGAATTCGTAAACGGCCTTAATAAGACTAATAGTGAGAATAAAATAACATAGTTTATTTCTACCAATTACAAGTCAAAAAGGAAATAAACAGACCGGGTAGAAGACCAAAAATCAACTGGAACGCACAAAAGAATAACTAAAAAGGACAACATTATATTCCTCACAAAACATCATGCCCTTTACAGAAAAAAATGAACAAAATAGTGGAAAGCATAATGTTGCAAGACGGAACATGTCAAAGGAGAAGATTTTTTTATACCTAATGAGACAAAAAACTGTGTAAAAACCTGTATTAGGAATACGTACCTATAAGTTCTCCATTATCCCATTTATACATGTACCACATACGTACTTTCTTCTGTACATGCTCTGGTATCTTCCAGTTGTGTAGTAGTAGCATGGTGTTATCCATTCGTTGGCGGAACCGCTCCTTGGTGGCGCTTGCTGCCCCAACGATATCACGCATCTGAATAAAAAATGTATATTATGAAAATACAGGTCTCCCTCCAATTAAAAGCCCCTCCAATTAAAGACCACCTCCAATTAAGGACCACTTATATGTGGTCCCAAATTAACAAATGTCTTTTATCTTTATTATCCTAATTAGAGACCAAAGCTGCCAAAAACCATTGGAACCCCAGTCCCAGAAGTGGTCTTTAATATTGGAGTGAAACCTGTATTAGTAAAAATATGAAAACAGTAACTTTCACCATAGGCCTACCCACCACAACCACCATCTTCCGCACCACAATTCTCACCACCATCACCACCACCACCACAACCACATCCTTACTGTTAACCCCACCAAAACCACCATCGTCACAGCTACCATCCACAATTCTCACTACCACCATTTCCGACACTTCGCATTCATCACATAACTTAATTGTTCATGGAACACCATGCAATTTTATTCTGCGTATAAGCCTTGTTATTAAAATATCAAGATTGTGTTTAATAATATTTTTTAAAACCCACCTGACCAATGATCGATGCAAACACAAATATACCAATTGCAAAATCAATATTCATAAACACGATCTCAAGATCTGTCACAGGCTCGGGGAGGTTGCCAATGGTGATGAGTGTCTTTGTTGCCCGGAACATGCACCGGATGTAACTGAATGAACAAAGATATTTAATAAACAGTTATATATGGTGATGATGTTTACAAACATTATATTAATTTTGTGCACAGTATACATACGGGTTGGCATTTGTATCAACGTTGTACACCCATTCGTTACTTGATAGACCTTCGTAGAGGGAGACGGCATAGTAACAGCACGTGTTGAGATGAATCATGTACAGCAGGTAGCTAACCATTTTCCCAACCCTAAAATATAAATAATTAAATGAACCATGTGTCGCCACATACACGTTGCCTATATTTTACAATTAAAGTACATAGATCTGCTTCATTTATACCCTGGTATGCATAGTTATTGTAGTACAGTATAAAAGCCCTCACAATATTATCATTATTGTATTATATAATTTTTATGAAGTGTACTACATTTCAGCGGATATTTGCTAACGTTGGCACAAGCTTCAATAAATAGAAAATGAATCGGACAGTAACTATAACATTTAAAATTGGACAAATGAAACTTCAACTCAAGAAATGTGTGTACGACCATGGAACTTCTAATGCTTCACACTGAGGAAACGTAATACTGTACTGTAGTCACACCGAGAACGGAATCTTGTAGTTAAATGTAAGTGTGTGCTAGTTTGGTTTGTAAAGTTATGTTCACTTTCATTGTTTAACACGACAAAAAAACACACTATATATCATTTCTGTAACACATGTCTATTACTGTAAAAAGTTTCATCACAAGTGGAACATTACCTAAATGCATCGGCAAAGCTAGATGAGTTTTCAAAGCGACTCACAAACTCATTGTAACAATGATATTTTAGTAGACGTGGAAGTCGGATGAACACCACATATCTTTTGTCCGTAAAGGCCTTACTGAAAAGGTCAAAGGGTAGCAGACAGACCAGATCCAACTATTCAAGAATAATATTTACAAGCATTACGAAAATATTTTTGTTAATAATTATTATTACATATCACATTCGAGATCCAGCAAATAATGCATAAAAGGTGTCTTATAGATCTCTGGCACACAAGTCACATACGATATTAGTGCTATATCAAAATTGTGTCGTCAGACACGTTAAAGAATTAAAGAAAATAAAATTCTACAGGCGCTGGGTTCTCCACAACGCCTTCGTGGTCAAGGGGTTATGACGTACAATCTTAAGACTGTCTTAACGACTGAGATCATTTGGTAATAATAGAGATGTAGTTTGATGGTTAGATGCTAGCCTTTCTATTCCAGGGTTCCTGGTTCAAATCATGTGACAGCACAGAATTTTTCCTCACGACTGAAAATCAATCTTCATTCCATAGGCCTCGTAAATATACTTAGAGTTGATAAAACACCACGAAATTTTATTTATTTATAAGAATAGGTATGGGGAAGTTATGGGTCCGAGAAAAATCCTATTATTTTACAGGTATAGAAGATAGGGCAAGGCTCAACCATGCGACATTGGGGTGGTGTTTAAGGGTTTCTTGGCTTACGTCTATAATAACATTAATAATTAAAACGTCACTAAATACTTTCGTGTCATACCTTGAAGTTTCTTGATTTGAAGTAGTTTGTTCTTGTCAGTTTCTTATCCTCCTGTAAATTAAAAATTAATACACAGAATATATATATATATATATACAGTATATATATATATATGTTGTATGAACATATATACATATATACATACATACATACATATATATGTTATATAGTGTATATATATACAAACACATACATATAAAACAAAATAAGTAAACAGTGCTCACATATACGTATTCTGTCTCTTATACACATCTAGATGTGTATAAGAGACAGGCAGGTAGCTAACCATTTTCCCAACCCTAAAATATAAATAATTAAATGAACCATGTGTCGCCACATACACGTTGCCTATATTTTACAATTAAAGTACATAGATCTGCTTCATTTATACCCTGGTATGCATACGATACAACCGACATATTTGATCTGCCTACAAAACCGAAATACACACATATTTTTTGAAACATAAAAATAATTCAAATATTGATAATATTTCTTGATTATATAGCTATTGACACTGAATCCTATAAACTCACCACATACATGCCACCATGAATGAACTGTAATCTCGTCCTAAATAAAATGTCCAGAAGATATATGAAATCAAATATTAGGTCAAAGGCCAGCCACAAATTAGAACTTTTCTTCTGGTCAATAGCATCATTGTCGTGGCCAAACACTCCTCGTAGGAAAATGGTGATTGCATTGTATACGAACGCCATAGAAACGACAAACAGCCAGGTTAGCCAGAACGATCCTGTAATACAAGATGTGGAATGACATAATAGGTAAATGATTAATAGTTTGTTTGATTGATTGATGCCTAATAGACTGATTGATTAATTGATTGATTGAATTATCTATTTATTAAGTGATTGATTGCTTTCTTCCTTGATTGCTTGTTTGTTTGATTGATTGATTTATTGATTGATTGATTGATTGATTGGTTGATTGGTTGGTTGATTGATTGATTGATTGATTGATTGATTGATTGATTGATTGATTGATTGATTGATCGGTCGATCGATCGATCGATCGATTGATTGATTGATTGATTGATTGAAAAATACACTTGTTTGAGATTGAAATTTCAAAATCAAGTACAGTATTATCATGGTAGTGAATTTTCATAAAAGCCGTTTTTACATCAGTGGATCATCTTGGTTCTGCATACCTGATGGATCGATGGACTTCATGTTTTTCAACCTTTTCAACCATTTTGGTACTGTGATTTTCTTTGAGAAGAAGCTGACTTCCAACACAGTCTCTTCCACACAACTGCTGGGTGCAAATGAATCTAATCTCTTTCGTTTCTTAGATAAAGGAACTAAAGTTGGGGAAAAGGATCGTACCTAATTAATACAATTACGTAATTAATTACAATTAATACATTATTTAAGAATCATTGGAATCATTGAACGGGCCGCGATTTTTTTTTCCGTACGAAACATTTGCATGAAACTTCACTCGGGCCATCTCGGATTGACACGAGTGAGTACGATACGAGGAACAAGAGCAGACACTTCGCAATGTCGTGACGCTCGAGTTTTACTATTATTGCTCTTTCTATGTTTACCTACGGTGGGCCTATGAAATCTCACGGATTTATGGGATGTACGTGTGTAACTAACTAACTGTGACCTCCTTGGATGTTATTATGTTAGTATATTGTTTACAACAACAGAGTACCTCCTGTTATAAAGTGTAGATAGGTGCAGTAGTACCAAAGGCTGGAGAGAAAGAGGATAAACTATAGGCCTAACTACAGGCTGAGGTCTTACCTATGCCCCTCCTTATATAGGCCTGTGGTCATAGGCTGACACCAACAGTCACGCTTCATGGACTGAAATTTTTGGGGGAAAAATGTGACAAAATTGAAGCATTAAATGAAAAATAGGGCGCATAAGCGAAATATTATTAAATAAATAATATACCATTCCGGCGTTATTGAACTTGTCCAAACTATCATTGTAATGTAATTATGTTAAATAATAATAATAATAATAATAATAATAATAATAATAATAATAATAATAATCATTTCAGCATTAATTACATTGACTAAGTCTTGTAATGAAGAACCTACAGATACCGTACTATTTACTAGGCCTATAAATAATAATCGCCCAAGGGGAATATCTTTTTTGTTATTTCCCCTTTAACGTCGTTTTTTTAATTGTTCTCTAATTCCTCCATTGTCTAAGTTCCCCTTAAGGTACAGGTAATAATAATAATAATAATTTCAGTATTAATTACCTTGGCCTAGGCTTGAATGAAGAACCTCCTATAAATAATAACTAGCCCAAGGGTAATATCTTCTGTTATTTCCCCTTAACGTCGTTTTTTAAATTGTTCTCTAATTCCTCCAGTCTGAGTTCCCCTTAACGTACAGGTAATAATAATAAATAATAATAATAATAAAATAATAATAATAATAATCATTTCGACATTACATGTAATTGGTCTAGCCTTGTAATCAAGAACCTGCCAATTTGAAAATAACTGACACCCTGTTTCATTTGATCAGTGATGAAGAAACACGCGCTTTTCCTTAGGCCTACTCTTTGTGCTTTTCCCAGAAAGCGTTTTTAGTACTTGTAGGCCTAGGTAATTATGCAAAACCCAGGCCTAACTAAAAAATTTAAATTGTCATAGTATATAACTCAAGTTAAAATAACACTTTTCATTACTCGTGCAGCTTAATCAAATATTATATGTCATTTTAAACGACCCAGTATTAACATGGTAACATCAATGTATTTTTAAGAATTAGACAGCGACGTTCCATCAGAAGTTGTTTTGTAGACGTTTATCTGTTGATGACCTTTTGACCTCCTGAATCTACAATGAGATTTTCGGGTCGATTCAGCCGAGACGGCCCGAGTGGAGTTTCATGTAAATGTTTCGTACGGGAAAAAAAATCGCGAACGGGCCCATTGGTTGGGGGTCTGGGGCACCAACAGGATCGTGGGGCAGATCCTTGGTGGGCCCCCGCCCCCGAAAGCTACGACTTTTTAACGGATTAAATGACTAATTCAATATAGAGTGCCTAATTTCACCAGGTCATGAAAAATAAAGTATAGAAACATGAAAAGTAAAAGCTCCTTCCTTTCATTCAAACGTGCTGAAAAGATCCATAACATAGGCCTAGGTATCAAAGTTTACAGTGGCGGATCCAGGAATTTAAAATGGGCCCCAGAGAAGGACTTTCACAGATGGATGGTCTATCTACCTCAGCCCCATTATGGTTGGGGCTAAGGTGAGGTAAGAATATGTATGATTATGGCACCTCTGGACGGCTGCAAATTATTATTAGTTGTGCTTGTATGGCGCATACTGCTAGAGCCTCTATGCGCTTCCCAGAAAAAAAAAAAGAAGGAAATTCAAATTTTAAAAAAAGAAAAGAAAAAGACGGAAAAAGTAAAGTGAAAAGCAGAAAACTAATCGGGAAGCGATTGATTACCAGATTTTATCGAAAAACGCTTTATTTACAATTCTCGTATTAAAACACATGAATGTATACGTTTAAAAATGTTATTAAAAAATCGGGGGCCCCTGCCGGGCCCCGGCCGGCACTTGTCTCGGTTGCCCCGGCCTCTCGGAATCAGATTAATATTCTATCAATTTAACGTCAGCAAATGTCATGTCCTTTCATGTTCAAAATATTGAGCGTGGGTAGTTAGTAGAAGGCAAGTAGGCCTACAAGCAAAAGGTGCACTTACCCGACATCGGTACTCAATAGTAGTAAACGCAAGGATTGGCTTAACATTAAATTGAGCCGTTGTATTACATCTTACAATATTAACTATTCGATTATGCACTATACCTTCTAATGCTTCTGGATGCACCTTATTTTGTCTCATCTTGTTTGCTTTGTTCACAACTGTCTTGAAGATTTGACGAAATCGCTCGGTTTTCTGAGATTCCTCACAATCGAGGCTGTCAACAATTATCAGAAATATGGGTCAGCACTTCAACAGTCAGTATAAATATATCTAACTTATACCTTATATAAATATATATATATATATATATATATATATGTATAAATATAATATAATTACCGGTATATAATAATAATAATAATAATAATAATAATAATAATAATAAAAATAATAATAATAATAATAATAATAATAATAATAATAATAATAATAAATAACAATAATAATGATAATGAAACCGTATTTCTAGCGCCTAATAGATCACAGACCCCTAGACACTTTACGTAAGTTAGAAACTGTATGGTGCAAACTATCCCCCGCCGGACACCAACCCGGTATTTCTGAGTCAGGTTTCGGGGCTGGGATTACAAGGTAGGACAAGTTAGGCCACAGTTCCATCCATCCGTCCGTTTGTTCATTCGTTCATTCATTCACCATCTAGCCTATAAGTTAATAATAATGATCTATCTAGCAAAGAAAATAATTACTTGTAATCAAAATAATTTCTTGTAGTATCGAACCCGGAACGATGGAATTGGAAGACGAACACAGCTCCACTTCGATAAAATAATCTCAATTCCCGGTAACGGGTCTCAATAATTTAGATTAGTGTATCTCCACTTAAATTGTCAGCTTTTTAAAGTAAGTTCTATACTTTTCTACTGCAGAGAATTACCATGTCCATTTGAAATCGACCATTTTTCAAAACTAGATTATAGGCCTAAGTTAATTTCAGACTAACCTGAAACTTCCCTCGCTGCTGTTGATACTGCTGATGGACGAGTGCTTCCCCGCCCAAGCATTAAGCAATGGCAGCTGCGACATATCTAAAGAGTTCTGTAAAAGAATGAAAATTTTTGTCACAGTTTAAAAATATGAATCTGTCACTCAAGCTATTTCATTTAGCTTTTATTCTCCAAGAAATCAACAGATATCAGGGGTGTGTCTCCAGGGTTTGGTTTCAATAGTTCATTGGACAAAGTTTTCGACCTACAAACTATAGGACCTATGCACTTCTTTTTGTACTCTTAAAACAGTACAAATCTGTGTTGTTAAAAATAGTGGACTAATGCTCTCCATCAACACATGCGCGGTAAAAAAATGGATTTTAATCTTATTTCAATTTCCAACAAAGCCTCAATTGCTTTATTTTTTTTAATTATTAATATTATTATTGAAATCAAGGCTCGAAAAGCAACTTCTAGGTAAGCGAGGGGTTACTTGTAAAAACAGAAGGTCCTGGATAGGGTAACTTTTTTACACTTAATGTCTCTCACTCAAATGTCTCTCACCGGAGACCTCTTTTTTCATATAACTATATAAGGAACTTTCGTTGATGAACTACGTTTGATACGATTTTATACCATCATGTTCCTGTACATTTGAGCAATGAGCACGGTATTATTATATACTTGATCCATACATTATTTGTGTTCCCAGTGCTAAGCAGCAACTTTATTTAATAATATTTCCCATGATTTTCCAGCTGTTACCTGTAAAAGCTATTACGTAGCTTAAAAATTCTCTCCATTATGTGTGAGCCCTCAATTTGTAGGAAATGAAGAGCAACTAGTGGTCTTAGATCCGTAATGATATCGGATGGGTCTCTGATGTCCAAACGGTGTGAAGCTCGCCGAAATAGCGAGAGATAGCGAGTTGGATTCCCACCATCATGTTCCTATATATTTAAGCATGATATATATATATATACTGTCTCTTATACACATCTAGATGGGAGTAAAACGTGTGTCTGTTATAGGTAGACTGTGCCTCTTGCTGTTGAACTGAGGTATTGTCAGGGATGAGTTGGATCTGAAATACATGAAAATTCAGAAAAGAATTAATGGGAAATTTTACAATCATTGTTAAATGATGAGCAAAATTACCATTATAATTATGAAAATGGACATATTCATTCGGTTAATCTCACCCGTGTGTACCAGGCCACCTGTGAATGTGTAACCCATCATACATGGTTTGGCTTTGTGTCACCGTTTGCAAAGATTTTGAGCCTGGACTGAAAGCAATCCTAGCCTCTGAAGCAACCGGCATTGATGACAAGCTTGCTGTATCAAGTAGGCCTATCCCTGACATTTTCCACTTTCGCTCTGGGAAGAGAAGAAAAGAGTAAAAACATTTTAGCATGATTTTTTTCTCTGCCAGGAAACGTTTCAACAGTGTTTTGTTTTCCACTGAAATGTGTTAATAATTCTGTAGTTAATTCATGGAATTAAAAGTGATTTAATAAAAAAATATATATATATTTTTAAAAAAATTAACGTTTCGGATCCACAATGGATACGTTTTATATACTGTACATCTGTTAATTCAGAATTTAAAAGACCAACACAAATAAATCATAATAAACACTTTATGGGATGTAATTATGAATATTCATACGTAGTGGTTTCTGCATTAAATAAACAGTTTTATAAACTTCCAAGCTACAAATTTTGCTCACTCACCAGAGCGCTTTCTCTGGATTATGGGATGTAAATTTCATTTTATAGCTCTTAGTATTTCATTGGCAAGCGATATGCAGCATGTAATTACAGTAGCCATATTGATATTTTATATAAGAGCATTAGAATGTAACCGACCGTTCGAATCAATGATGGCGTGGTCACCCAGTGACGTATCTAGGAGTCTTGAAAGTTGGGGGAGCGGGAGGAGGTGCTGATGAAGTGCAAAGGCAAAGTGGGGTTTGATGACAAAATGAAGGGGTGCTAGCGTGCAAAATGGGTGATTTGAATCCACTCAAGTGTGCTTTTTGTTTAGGTTGGGGGAACGAGTTTCTGTGGGAGGAGGGGGTGGTGGTCGCCATATACAAAAAAAAAGAATTAATAGTCGCAATACCTTGTTCGCTAAGTACCACGCCATAATCCAGACTCAACTCGTCGTCTGCTATAAATCCTTGGTTTGGGAAATGGAATCCATTTCTATTTGAGTTTGGCTTTGGAGCTTCAGATAAGCATATGGTGGGTGTATTTGGACTTGGAGGCGACAAGCCAATGGTAGAGACTGTTTTTTCCGAAGATGATTGAAGCACTTGAAGTTCTAATGTATGTGGTTTGGAAGCCATTTTTATTGTATGTCTTCACCTCAGCTTTCACATTGACAATTTAAGAATTTTATATAGCTCAGAACCTGTAATAATAATAATAATAATAATAATAATAATAATAATATTAATAATAATGATAATATAACAATGATAACAATGCTATATAATATGCTATACAATTATAACGATGATGATACTGATAATAATGATAATATTATCAGTATTTTAGTAACATGTTGATAATGATAATAATAATAATAATGATAATGACGACGACGATGATGATGATGATGATGATAATCATGATCATGTTATCGATGATGATAGGCTAATGAAAATGGTAACGATGATGTGGATGTTTTTATTTTGATGAATTTTAAATTGATAATAATATTTATATAACAACAATAAAATAGCAATGTTAAAAATTAATGGCAATAATACTAATTATATGACAATGATATATAGTGATAGTATTAATAATAATAATAATAAATAACAATTATGATAATATGAATGATGATGATGAGAATATTTATCAAAAATAATTATTGTAATAATAATAGTAATAGTAATTATCAATATCATAATAATGTATCATTATAAAAAAAAAACCAGAGTAATAAAGCTATATGTTATGTATTCCATATATTATTATAATTTATTATTAACGTTACTATTACCTTTCATGTCATCATTACTTATATTAGCAATCTTATAGTTAAAACATTATATATTTTCTTATTTATTATATAATGCCATATAGCCGAAGTCTAAGTAATATTAATCAAAATGTCTAAATCTGCATTTGATAAGGAAGTGCCAAATCTTAATAACGAAATATGCAAATACATGTTTTAATAGATACAAAATTATGCAAATATTTAAACAGTCACATGAATAAGCTAAAATATTTAATTAATTATGCAAATTAGTTTTGCTAATAGATATCTACTATAAACCTGCAATAATTTGTCAGGCACTGCAAGAAGTTCTGCATGTTACAGCAATACAAACATGATAGTGATCAAACAGTCTGATCCCATTCAAAATAGAAAAGAGAAACAAGACATACCACAGAATATTCACCGACTAAAATCAAAATATCTGCGAAATAATATTTTTTCCAATGCGAACGAGTACCGTTATATAAATAAGTAAATCACAGGACGGTACATTTGCTTGTTAAGATGGCGTTGTGCACAATAGATGAAGACGCCTATTAAAATGGTATTGCGCTGCTTCAAGTAATCGTCTTCATTATAGATCCGAAATATTGCCATGGAAACGGCTGATTAATGCGCAATCATCTTGTTAGGTTGTTCGTTGGATACGGTGTTCTGCATTTCATTAACGAGATCGTCTGTTGATAAGTGGATTATATGTGTTGAGCAGATTGATCAATCCAATTCAATATTAGATTTGTTTGCTTTGTATACATAAAGATGGGATGAGCTAAAAATCAATATTGAATTGCCTACTTTATATATTTATTTATATATACATATGTCTATATGTATATATATATATATATATACACGTGTATAATATTATATATATGTTAGTGTTTAAAGTCAAAAGGGGTATCATTACTGTTACACAGTATTATATATATATATATATAATATATATAATATATATATATATATTTAGTTGATATACATACATATATATTATATATACTTATTTAATATCTTAATTGCTTACTTTGTATATTTAATGGTATAGGCCTACTGCCACCTCTAGAGCGTATACATACAGTATCCTCTCCCATTAGGAGAATTTTAACATAGGCCTACTATACATAATTCTTACATTAACATTTGGATTTTCATAGTTATATATAAACTGAGATTTTATATATTGTTGTGATCCTTTTAAATGAGCAATTTAAGAACGTATTTTAATTTTTGAGGTTCTTTTTTAATTTATATGTTTCAGCATCGATAATTCTTTCTCTATAGTTTCAGTCGGTCTATTAATTATTTATATAGTTTTAATTCAATACGTAGAAAATTACACGGTGAGGTAACTGCTCATATATGAGACGTTATGTAATTTATTTTATGAATAATATCATCTTCATATGTCCTTTTGTTTTATGTTTCGTAGTGAATGGTCTATAAGTCAGCCAATATTCGTATGTGATTCAAACCGTGTATTGCAATTTAGGAACACTTTTTCTGGCAGAGAAGCACGTTTGCTTTCGGTATATATTATAATTTCCTACCTTACATTGGATGTACAGTATAACAACAGATATTAATGAGACGATGCAGCACAGATTTTAAAAATAAAGACTGAATTGCAAGTACCTCTACTTATCTATAGTAATATATTTTTCTCAGAGACAAATGTTATGACTTTTTATACTGTGTATTTTGTCACGGCTGAGTGGACTGCACAGGTCATCCATACACGGGTCAGTGGTTGTCGAAGATGGCGGTAGTCGCCACGTCTGAGGAGGTGGAATACCTCACTGATATTGACCGTATAGAAGACGCTTTTGACCGATTATGTCAGGAAGAGGTAATTATTCAAAGAATAATATTCAAAGCCTAAGCCGAAGCTTGCATATTGTTATATTATAATCTTAGAGCTGTAGTTAACACTTAAAATTTCCGTAAGCCGTAGGGTACGAATTGTTGTAGGCTCATGATGCGGTTGAAGTAGTCGATATGTGAATCGTGCCTTTATGAAAGGAAGTGATCCCAAAATGCTCTTTCTATGCTAGGCCTAGATAGAACCATGACAAAACTGCACACCTTTTCTGATACTTTTTAAACGTTTCAGGTACGGTTTATACCTAGCCTACGCTGACAGGAGTGTGTTTCGATTTGTGCATATTTGTAATATTGTTTGATGTATCACACTCAAGACCGAAACAACATGGATTTGAGAACCAAATGAGACAAATAATATTTTTTGATATTTATTTCCTAACGAACATTGGCACCCAAATGACCAAGTATGACAAGTATTAAATTATAATTGTAAAAAGATCTCATTAGGCCTACAGTGTAGGCTACCTACAGTATGTTATACAGAAAAATATATCGATGATAGGTATGGAAACATATCCAAAATTTGTCACAATATTTAGCATGAACACAGTACATAAAGCAAAGACCAAAACAATGACAGTGAGCCGAAGATGCTTGGCATAATAGAAAATGACGTGATGCATCAAAAGTCATCATAGAAGTTTTAACTTTATCTATTTTCAGAAGAAAAAAAGACTAGCTATTTCAATATGGCAAAACATTGTAGGAAGATCTCATAAAAAGTAAACAAATATGATACGGAAATTTATTACATTATACCTGGAAATAGATTATCAGTGATACAGGGAAAAATAGCCAAAAGTAATAAACAATACGGAAGGGTATTAAATTATACCTGTAAATATTCATTTACAGAAAAAAAAAATTAGCATTAAATGAAAAGACCGGAACGATGCAGGGCTGAAATGACCCAGGGTTAAATCGACCCCGGGCCTGATCAACTCAGGGCCGAAACGACCCGATACCCTTTCTGTACGAGAATTTGCATTCTGTTGTGCCAGGCCTGGCTGTTACGACTTTCCAACATTTTTTTTTTTTTTCTGAAGCACATAGTAGCTTTTTGCATTATCTGTATCATTTGAATATTTTCAGGTAACATTCTCATTAGGAAAACCTTATTTTTCTTGAGACTTTGTATAGTAAGTAATGTATGACTTGATTTCCATTATAAAATAACTTTTAAATATTTTTTTTGTCATATGTTTATAGCATCAGTTAACACAAGAAATTGATGAATTAATTGATGAGCAGGGTAACTTGGAAGGCAAGATGAGTACATTTCAACGCATTGTGTAAGTTGAACTATAATATTTGTTTTTAATGTTTTTACTTAAATTTTTTAATAGGTAGGTATATATGAGCTAGTATAATAATTATATTATAATAATTTATGAAATGATTTTGTTGTAGAATTTTTTTTATATTATTTATGAAGAATTCATAAATAGATATCTATTTAATGTATTTTGAATAATTTAAATATAAGATTACCAAGATTTTATTTTTCATGAGGCAAAAAAGTTTTCTGAAAAATTGTTGGATGACATCACACACACTGGCATATACTACTAAGTCTATGCCAGTCCTAGACACCCACTGATATTCATTGCTTATGCTGATTATTATAATTCTGCAGGATGTTTTGGTGTCTTGCCTCGTAAAAGTGATAACACAGTATATATAATATGAATGTATAATTATAATTACTATGTATAAGTTACAAGCAATTTCTTGTGTTATCTAGTCCTAGCTTGGCCGATGTTCATTCCGATTCAACTAAACTCAGAGACATGATTTGCTTCACATCTGACCTTGCGGAAAATGTCAGTGGAAAGGTCAGGATACTGGATCTGGCAAAGGTGAGTGTAATAAATAGCAAAAGCAAATAGTCATCATATGGCATAGGCTTAAGCCAAACATGCATTGTCCCTACAAATCTGTTCGCGCTTTTTTGCCTATTCTCTGACCTTTTGCTAGCCCATTCCTAGATATCCATAAAAAATGATACTGAAAAAAAAAAAAATGGTTAATTGTTGCTAGAAGAATATATTGCGGTAGTACAGCCATAGCCCACAGGAACTATTTGCTGATGGAGTCGAAGATTTTTTCCCCTCGTAATTAAAAACAGTTTCATACCCTAAGCCTCATATTAAGACAAAATTTAGAGTATCACATAATTCAGTTTTGAGTGTAATCACTTACTGTAAAAAAGTAACCCACATAAAACCATGTATAATAATTATTTCACATTTCATTCATTTACAGATTCATTTCTTGTAAGTAAATAAATCAAATCTACTGTTAATTGAGTGTTTTTATTTATACAATATTTCCGACAGTTAGGGAGTCAGTTTACTGATGACATTGTTCTTCAGATAATATTGTTTTCTTCATCATAGAGTCGAGTACAAGCAGCAAAGCAACGAGTTGATGATGTCCTTGATTTGAAGGTTAGATTATAGACCTACTTTCATAAAATCATTTATACCTCCATTGATTGATTATATGCATAACACATACAGAGCTACAGATTAAATTTACATATTGAATGAATATTATTTTTATAGCATAGCATAGATTGTATTAACATAACAATTCATTTATTTCTTTGGGGTTAGTTTATAAAGTACCTTCTCTTCTGTCAACATATTCGTGTCAATATTTGGCTAATTTAAAAAACAACAACTCATATTTAATGTTTGTAAAATGGGGTTGATTACATAATGCATATTCTTAAATGTACCAAGGATGACAATTCAGTTCTTTTTTTAGTGAAGTTCTACAAAAGGG
The DNA here is from genome assembly GCF_011630105.1 of Anneissia japonica. Classification (NCBI taxonomy): domain Eukaryota; kingdom Metazoa; phylum Echinodermata; class Crinoidea; order Comatulida; family Comatulidae; genus Anneissia; species Anneissia japonica. The sequence continues at coordinate 569,177 of NW_022754077.1, forward strand.
AAATTTACATATATTGGTTCATCCAATTATCACACTCATAAACTACCAACATCACTGTTGATTGGTGTAATCTATGTAGCCCAATTAACAGTAACATTTCAAGCTCTATATTGACAACAATGTGATCGTAAATTATTATTCTAGTATATTGTATATCAGCAAGTATATATTACAATGCCAATGTCTCTGTGCCTTTTACATTATTTTGATGGCCCTTGCATCAAATGTGTATAAAACACTGTTTTTGTCTCTGTCCGTGCCAGTTTTGTACAGATGGGGTTCAGACGGCCCTTCAGTCAGAAGATTTTGAAAAAGCAGCAGCACATATTCACCGATTTCTATCACTTGATGAAAAAGTTCTACAACAATTTGCTCCTGATGCTAAAGAAAGTAAGGGATTAAAAAAGATTGCTCTTTCTTCTTCTTGAGTATGACAAACAGCATAATTTGCACTTTAAAATGCTAACATAAAATCATTTATATAATATATGATATAATATATAATATATTCAAAGGAATAGATTAAGTTTAAAGGCATGGTTTTTTGTAAGTTGTTCACTGGACAGCCGGTCACCAGAAATTAGGTCACCAGGAAGTCGGTCATCACGTCACGTTGTCTTTTTAATAGTATTTGGATCTGTTAAATCCGATGCAGAATATTTTATGGCCATTAGAGTAACTGTTTTTTATAAATCTCGCAATCTAGGTGGCGGACTGGATGCTTCGTTGCAGGTGTTGCGGGAAGCTGAAGCAAGACTGCAAACACTAGTCCATGAGAAGTTTGATGAAGCAGTCAATAAAAGTGATCTTGCTTCCGTCGAGCGGTTCTTCAAGATCTTCCCGCTCATAGGCCTCAAGAATGAAGGCTTATCAAAGTTCTCGTCATATTTAAAAACCCAGGTGAGTAAGCTTTCCAAGATTTTTAAGTATTTAATATTTCGTGGGCTTCTATCAAGCTATAACCTTTCACCCTGATTGACCAGTACACAGTAAAGGCCAATTCAGACAGCATCGCGATTCAGCATCGGGGACAGTCTTGATCTGTCGTGAGAAATGTTAAACATGTTTATTATTCTACGGCGCGACTGCCCCCGAGGCACACCATTGTGTCTGCGTTTAAACTCACACAGACCCGACGCGACAACAAATCGCGTCGAGCTGCGTTGTACGGCGCTGTCTGAGTTGGCCTTTAGATTCCACACCTAAACTCAGCTCCACAACAGTTAAGGCTGAGGTGCTTTTACTTGCCGGAAAGGGCACTCTCAGATTTAGAAAAGCAATGCTTTATAAAATATTGTAGAAGTTCTGTAGCATATCTAAAGATTGAATGAAAACTCTTGAAAAAATAAATTTACAAAAATGGAAAATTTATGCAATGCCCAAGAGGATGGAAGTGTTTAGTCTTACTTCTAGGAAGGTTAGAACCTGTAATGATATATCCAGACTTATTATTATAATTTATATGTCATCAGTCACAAACAACACCACATATTTCATCTCTAGACACTTATCCTGTGTTAGTTACTTCATAATTTTTCATTTTCTTAAATGTTATTTACATTTTCTCAGATTGCAAACAAGTCAAAAGAGCATATAGAGGTCGGACTAAGCAAAAGCACAACGGACCGTAGGGCAAAAGTCATGTTTGCAGATGCCCTAACATTACTCTTTGAGGAAATTGCACGAATTGTTGAAATTCATCAACCGCTTGTAGAAACATATTATGGTGAGACACATTAGTATTATCAACATTAATTGATAAAAACAAAACATATTTCAAATTTATATTGAAATTTAATATGGAATTTTTAATGTTTTTTAAGGTCCTGGTAGAATGCTACACTTGATGTTAGATTTACAGGAGGAGTGTGATAAACAAGCCAAAACAATAGTTGATCATTTTGTAGAGCACCGTGACTTCCATGCCAAGTCGAAACTGGTGTTGCAGGCATTAAGGACAACTTACAAATCAACAAACCCACATGAAAGGTTATGAGTACAAAATGATAATAATAAATTAAATATGGATATTAATTGTTTGCAGTAACTAATCGGTCTTCCAACCCACAGTTCAGGGGTTCGATTCCCTCTATGGCTTTTTTTTTCTCTTTGGGAAAACTTATATCATTATAATAGAACTGGGGTGAGCATAAAAATGGCTCAGAGGTCCAAACCAAATTTTTGAGTTAACACTGAATGCAGCAAGAAAACCTATGGTGAAAATTTTATGTTTTCTTTGTACATTGATTTTACACCACTTTATCCTAAGATTTTATATTTGTGGGCTGTAATAAAATTACAGTTCAGATGCATGTGGCTGGCTGGCTGCCCTTTGCCTATCTGCCTTAGAATTATCTGCAACATAATGGAATACTCCCCCAAAAGGCCGAGATGTCTTTCATTAGCATTTGTTCAAAATGTGAACACTAGCAATTTGCTATATTAATGCTGATGCTATGATGATGACTTACTTTTTTGCCATTTCTATTATTGCAGATTAGACCCAATGGACCTTGATGCGATGTTGGCTGAATGTACTCTACTAAATGCCAGGACTGAGCTGTACCTTAGATTTGTTAAAAGAAGAGTTCTGGTAATTTACTTTCATCTCTAGACTAATTAAATCAAGTATCTTAACAAGAAAAAAAAAATCAAAATTTAAAAAATATTTTTATTTATATTTTATGTTTTCCTTTTAATGCAAACATTTTTAGCTTTTGTGCTGTTTTTTTCTTATACCATAATAAAATATAAAACTAATTTATATTTACTTTTCATAATTGAAAAGAGGCTGTCAACAGTTAGTTGTTGTGAAGCATTGACTTTCCCAATTGGATTATTTTAGTGCTGCAATGTAGAAATAACGAATCAAATGCTTTCTTACATACAGGCTGACATTGATGTCTCGGATGCTGACGAATCAAAGGCCCAAGAGCATACCAGCGACCTTGAGAAGATGCTACTTACCTCTAAACTAAGCTGCAGCATGCAAGAGATCATTGGTAGTTATATAATGATGGAAGAATACTTCATGAAAGAGACAGTCAACAAGGCGGTCAGCATGGACAGTCTGGAGTCAGGCTCTCAGACGTCTAGTATGGTGGATGATGTATTTTTCATTTTGAAGAAGTGCACAAAGTAAGAGAAGAGATGATAATAATACAAGAAATAATTTTTAGATGAACAACATAACCAATAAATTAGACAAATTATCTGTTTTGTTGAACTAGTTAGTTGCTTACCTTAGCAATGGTTTCAGCAACTGCTTCGATCCTTTTCTTCAGGCTAACCAATAAATGTAGATCTCTACAATGTAACTAATACTAGAAATTGCAAATTGCAAGTGAAGTGCTGCGAAGTACAACTGCATACATATGTTCTTCGAACAAAATTATTTATGCAAGTCAAGTGAAAATAATGAATAATAAAAATATAACAATAACGGAGACAAGACCCATTGTCTATATTAGAACAGCGTTGGTACCGTGTACAATAGTGTTTTGCTGCAGTGACATCTCGCTGCTGGCGACTCGCTGCTGCTGGCAATGACTCGCTGCTGGCGAATCGATCTGCGCATGTGTATAAAATGGTATTTATTTCTGAAAACACTGTGTATGCCAGTCTACAACAAGCGTCGCCTAAATGTAATAATTAGCACGTTGAAATAGGCTAGTACAGTAAATAAGTTTAACTGGGTTCGTAAATAATATTGGCCTCAAAATATTGTGGCTGAGACATGGGCCGATTAAACGTAGAAATTGGAAACCTAGAAATATAGTAAAAACGCTGAATAGTAATACTCCAGCGTCGTGACATGCGGACGTTGGTACGAGTAGGTTAGTCTACAAACGTCGCCTAAAGTAATTGATTTTACCCGGCAGAATGAAAGAAGGAAACTCCGCTTTTCAGTTGTCAAGGCCCTTGTTTTTTGACAAACAATGACCTTCCAGAGGTAAAATTGCTGTCAAGAATATGAATTGGCTGCTTCGCAGCAATTACAGACAGAACACAATTGCAATGTTATAAGGCACAACGCTTGTGAAACCAATATGTGGAACAGTCAAAAAGTCTTTGGACTTCAAAGTCAGAGTCATTAGTACTTGTCAATGTGGTTATGAAACTAAATTATATGTTGATTTAATTCTTTTTTATTCTTGTTTTATTATTTAGACGGGCTATTTCAAGTGCAAGTGTTGATTGTGCATGTGCAATGGTCAACCACACAGCGTCTTTACTAGAGTCTAACTACAGAGATGTACTTTATTCAAAACTGAGGACAGGCTTTCCATCTGGTTCCTTTGATGTTACACAAGCTTATAATTTACTTCAACAAGGCAAATTTCCCACCTCAACCTCTGACACAGATGCTGCAAAATTAGAATTCCTTGTAAGATTATCAAATTTTCATAAAAAATTTAATCCATTTTTTTAAATTATCGTACTCATGTAGTTGGTTGTGACTGTATTGTCTTAATTATTTCTTTGCAGACTACTTTAAACAACATAGAAGTTAGCCTTGAGTATACCCAGGCCTTGAAGAAGAGCATCACGGAGGAGTGCGGACTGCTAATAAGTCAGGGAGCTGGAGAGGTCGGCAGGGCTAAACTGGATAGCTGCATCTCAGACCTAGCACAGTTAAATCACAAATTCAAAGATGTTCTAGATGTAAGTTAATTTCTGCCCTGTTGTGTTCTGTAAACTTTTAAAGAGACAACAAACTGCAACCAAACTATTTTGTAACATGACATCCATAAGATTGGTTTCTTTTATCTTCTCGGGTCTTGCCCTCTTCCTTTCATTTGTCTATTAAATTTTCATTATCAATTTTCTGCATTTTCAATTTATTTAAAAACCATTGTATTATCTCTGTTAAAAAAGGAAGTAAATAAATGTTGAATTGAATTGATTCCCCCAAACCAAGCTAGGTATTGTTTTTATTTGGAGACATATATCAGGATTAAGACAAAAAAAAGTGAACTAAATCACTTTCTAGCTGTTCTCCGATGCCAACATTATTGTGTCATCTTCAGAAACAATAAGCTTGAGATAACTTAGTTGTAAATGAACTATAAATAAAGTAAAACACACCATTGTGATTCAACATCTTGACCTTTGATGAGGTCATCATTAGTATATTTTAAGCAGCACCGCATGTGTTTTTTTTTTCTTTTCAGTATGGTCTAAGTCAGCTGAATACAAGTGCAATAAAACCAAGGATCAAACCATGGGTGGATAGCTACCAATCGATTAGTCACAGTATCACAGAGGAGGAGTTCTCCAATTACGAAGCTAACGATCCTTACATTCAAGAATTTATCATGAATTTAGAAACACTTCTACTCTCTTTCAAGGTACTTTTCCCCTAACTGTTTTAAGTCTGTTTAGTTCTTGATATTTGCTAATGTTTGTTCTTTTTCTGCCTTTTTGTTTTTTAAAACTTTTCGTTATCCTTGGAGAATTTTTGATTGTGTTTTACTTTATCCTAAAATGTTAAAATGAATTATAAAAAAGTTATAAATTGAAAATAAAGAGAAAAAAACTATGAACAGTGGCGTATCTAGAAGTCTTGAAATGGGGTGGGGGTGCTAATGGGGGCGTGAAGGTGAAGTAGGTGGGCTCAATAATTTGGTGAGGGGACGCTAGCTCACAAAATAGGGTGATATGAGGGGATTTTTATCTACATGACTGTAATTTTTGCGTGGGGCATCTGGGGGGGCGTGAGATTTTTGGGGGGGGGGGGCGTACTCTACCTGGCTTCCCCTTAGATACACCACTGTCTATGTATGGTAGACAGTAGTAAATAGTTTTAATAATATTGTTTAGCGAAATAAAAACAATCAGGTTTAGCATGGCAATTAATTATGAGCAGTGTATATTTGAGATCGGTGCGTATTTAATGGTTTATGGTTGGACTGTTTTCATAGATGGTGGTTAACATATAAAATTGCCATTTATACCGAAATGTCTGATTAGCTTATTCAAATTTATTTCCTGTTTCAGGAGTCATTAACATCTTCAAATTACGATGCTCTCGTTAGCTTGTTAACAACAGCTGTCACAGCACAATTAGAGAAAACCGTTCTTAAGATGACATTTAACAGAGTAAGTCTAGACAATTTAAGTTATTTGTATGCATTTTAATTCGATCATTGTAATAAAATGATATCATTAAAGATACATAACCTATCTTGAGCTATCAAACTTGAATAATAAAATGCAAATGGAAAGTTGTTTGCTTTTAAATTTAAGTACTGCAAGTTGTTAGCTTCCAATTAAAAAGTAGAGCAAGACAATGTTTTCCTTGCCTATAAACCAGATGCATAGATAATAATGTTCTATATTCTTTACATTGAAATTTAAATTCCCTGGTAATCAATTTAAAAATAATGTTCATTGTAAAAATCTGTAAATCAGTGGAAACTAAAATTATTTGATCTAAATTGGAATGTTTTAATTGAAATTTTAATGTTTTTTCAAGATTTTACCAGAGTTATATATAGTTACATCAATGTATTGATGCTTTCTTAAACTGTTTATTTTTTCAATTTTTTTGTGGTAAATGATTTATGGCAACATCATGCCCAAATATAGATGTGATATGATATCATTCTGCCCATATATGGGTCTTTCGCCTTTAAGCAATCTAACTATCTAGCCATGGTTTATATGTTTTGTTTGTATTGTATTATCTAGTGAAATAAACGATATGATATGATATATGATATAACATATATGGTAAATAGAACTTGATAATGTCAAAAGAATTTTAATGACTTTAAATGTGGATTATTTTGGCAACATATTTATCTCAACTGTATTCATTTATTTCAGCTTGGTGGCCTTCAATTTGATAAAGAGCTCCGGTCGTTGATTGGTTACTTAACTTCTGTCACTCAGTGGACAATCCGAGATAAGTTTGCGAGGCTCTCACAGATGGCAACGCTTTTGAATTTAGAACGAGTAAGCATCTCTTAATCTATGTTTTCCTTCCTGCTATATTCTTTGTAGAAATTGGCTATAAAATAAATCTGTTATTCATTTATCTTCTTTTGTAGTATATAATAAAAAGATTTTACTATGTATTTTCGAGTAAATTGTGTGTATCATCAATGTTTTATTAAATGCATTTTTTAAATTATTATCATCATTATAGTTTTTATTTAAATACTATCATCTTATAGAATATATATATGTAGCTGTATATAAAGTTTCAGACTTAACATGAAGTGGTTGATAAGATACTTGCCTTCTAATTCCACTATTAATATTTTATAAATATAATATTATGATATTAAAACTTGCTTGTCTTCTGAACCCAAGGTCATAGGTTCGATTTTCTTCTCAATAAAAACCTCCATAAGAGCATCAATGGTCCCATATAGTCAGTTTTGGTGCAATAATAAAAATATAAATGTGATTTTTAGTTTATCATATAATAATGTTAATTTTCCCCTTTTTCTCTAAGGTCACTGAAATCATGGACTACTGGGGCACTAACTCTGGACCTCTGACCTGGAGATTAACCCCAACTGAAGTTAGGCAAGTTTTATCATTAAGGTAAGTTTAGTAGGAACTACCAAATTTGTGTTTTTTTAATTTGATTTCTCTTCACATTAGATTTATTATAACCGTTTAAAAAATATATGATGTTTTATTCCAGGAATGATTTTCGACATGAAGATATTAAACGGCTGAAGTTATGATGATTATGTGTCATGATTCAAAGAGGAATGTCATAGAACAGGTCATCAAGTTGGTTACCATGGTAACTGGATGTGCAGATCGCTGATTGACAGCATATCAAGTGGAAGAGAGTGCGCACAGACCAAAGCGAATATAGAAAGCAGGCGAAGGAAAGAGAAACCAACTTGGTAGGGTTTGTATAAGTTCAACATCAAAGGATCAGATGATGGATAGAAATTTGACAGAAGTTGTTAGTAACCCTTCCCCAGGGAGAAACTGGTGCCACAGTTAAGCCAGACACACTACATCGGCTGATAGTCGTACGTCCTCCGCTACGGATCCATCTCCGCTATCTGAGCATTTGACTGTCTGCTGTGGTTTTTGATTGCAGTCGGCCGATCGTTAAAAATTATCAGTTTGCGCGTTTCATTGTGTTCCGTTGTCCATGGAATCGTGTCGATAATGACGCTGAGTATGCTCAGCTTAAGTATGAGAAGTACAATCACTTGGCTTTAGAGTACAGTACACATTCCCACAGTTCTTTCAACAAAGATTAGTGAAAAAAGTAACCAATACAAAAATAAAACACAATCTCTATGCAAGTGTTGTTAAACTATGAGATTGTTTTTATTCTTTTTTTTTTTTTCCAATCTTGGTTGTATGTCATATTTAAGGATTTTTTTTTTTACTAAATTAATTAAATTGCTGTACTTCGAAGATCTTTTGCTTAAATATTTCCCACCAATTTCATCATTCATATCATTTGTACAATCTGTTATTATTGTACTTTAATTTAAAAATTACTTTGTAGCCCTAGTTACTTTTCTATAAACCCTTTTTTACATCAATTTCTACTCTCTTATGTATCAATTTTGTTAATAATTATAGTATTTGTCATTGTTTGGCTATCATTTTTGAAGGAGCAAAAATTTTCATGTATAAAATTTCATTAAAAATCAGAATTCATTCCATTCTGCCATTTTTCTATTTTCGTTAATATTTATGTTCACAATGCTATGCAGCATTTGTGATATTTACTATGTTGACCTGTAATTTCCCCTGCAGCAACAACAGCAACAGAGTGTTGTCTCTGGCTCACCTCAGCTCCACTTGCGTCCAGATCACCTTATTTTGCAAGCAAGCACCTCTCACATAACCATCAAGCATCCCCTCCAAGTTTAGCTTTGTTCCCCCATTGACCCCTTTCCCCATTGCAAGACTCCTGATACTAAAAGGTCTCTGTGGTCTAGCAGTATGATACCCACTTTAACAGCAAAAAGCTATGGGTTCGAATCAGACAACTGGTAAGGAATTTTCATTGATGGGTTATGCTTGTCTTTGTCATTTCATCACTTGTTTTTTTATTCAAGAACTATATATATATATGAATTTCAAATTAGGTTTGATGCATAAATATAGAATTATATTTATATATCTATGCGTGTTCATTACATACTTTATTTTCATACTTTAAATATATTGTTTTGTCACTTGTTTATGCTCGCATCAGTTTATCCACTTTCTTAATAACATAGGACTCATGGCCATGAGCGGATTGCGAGGGTTAAGCCATCCCTACTTTTGGAAAGTAAATAAAAAAAGAAAGAAAAAGAAATTATTGATCACCCAAAATGCCTCAGAGGTTATTTCTGGGTGTCTGAAAAGAAAAAATTTTCCCGGGGATAACCCTAGGGTATTGTTTTTCAATCAGCTGCCCCTTTCGGAAATCTCTGGATCCGTCTCTAACGGCTACCTGGGATAGATCCATGTAGAGAGCCTGTGGGTTAAGCCGACAAGCCTTCATTTTGGTTGGTTTTTTTTATATGTTTTGCTCAATAAAAGGCTCCACTCGGCTGATTTGAGGCAAAATGAAAAATGCTGATGAATATATCTGGGCCCTGTGAAAGTCTGGGGTTCTGGGTTTAGCCAGTGAGAGCTCATAGCTCTTATGCCACTGCTTCAGTTGAATGATACCTACTGTTGCAAACAATCCTTATAAGAAAAATCGCACAAAAGCAAATGAATTAGAGATATGATATTAAATGATAGCGTTTGGAGAGTGATATAGGAGGAGCTGATAATAAGCATGTTATAATTCGTGAATCAATTTTTGTAATCTCTTGAAATTACCTTTCCTGATTATTGCATCTCTAAGAGTATTTGTTTACATTTAATTATATGTGATTTAATTTTATAGGGGTATTAAAGTTTAATGTAAATGTTGCTTCTTTTGCATTGCAAATGCTGAAATTTATGTTTTTGTTCAAAGTAATAAGTAGTTCAATTTAATATTTCTAATGATCATCGAAGTGCATAACAGGAAAGACTAGCAACACCCCTCGAAAATATTAGAATCGCCCATCATCGTTTTAGGGTGGGGTCGAGTGGACTGTAGTGAGCTGTTCATCTCTAGTATGCACTTTACATGAATACATTAGTGGCGTATCCATGGGTATTAACAATGGGGATGAGAAGATGTTTAGTTACTTCAATGTATTTATCTTCGCGCAGCAAATTTTCAGTGGGAGGAAAAACATTGATAGGACTTTTCCCTCCCCTCCTCGTTTTTCTTATTTACATGTCCACTGGCATGCATAGAATTAATTGGTTCGGCCGACACGAACTCTATCATCGCCCAACCCATGTTGTGGAGCTTAAGGGATGCCCAATGATTACTTATCATTGTTAATTCATTTTTAAATGTTTGAAACATCAGCTTGCATCTTCTCGAGAAGTAATCAGGATTTTGAAATCAATTGGATTAATCGATTATTTTGAATTAAATACTGTAGTTTTTTTTAACTGATTTTAGTAGAAAAATTACTTCATTAGACAGTATTCCTATTTAAATAAATAACTCATTGTTATGTATATGTTTATGGTAATGAAATATTGTTATCTAGATTATATCAATTAATTGTCTGTTACGAGAATTTGCCATAATGTAGTATAATAATAAGAGTAATGGTATTGTTTGGTGGGAAGTCTTTGTTATATTTCACTTTGGTAATTGGGTTTCTCATAAATTCATAATAATTCTTATAATTAATTAACTCTATTGGTTTGTTTTCTTTGCATGCGTTACCATTGCCATGGTATCGCTCATGTGTATTCGTTGTCATGGTATCCAACAACCGATTGTTACTAGTTGTATAAAGTGTAAAAAACTATGGTCAATGATATTTTATTTAATATGAAATTACATTAGAATAATTTTCAAAGAAATTAATAACTGGATATTTACAAGATATGCTGTGTTCTTTGTATTATTACCGTGTGTACCGTATACATTAAAACTAGGATTTGAGAACTCAACAGGGAGTGCCGTACCTAAAAAGGGAGGCCTCGAGCGATCATATTAGCTTTAGTAACAACAAATACTGATGGAATGGTGGGTATTTACATTACAGTACTCTATTCCTATAGATTCTTTCCAACTAATGTCGAAGGGTTTTCCTGTGTCGACAAACTTAATAGCTGTAAAAATATGACTTACAATTCAGTTTTTTAAAATTCGTTAGGAAAACCTAAAATTGAGTACTTCAAACGGTACTTTGTCCAACCTTTTTAAGAACAATATGCAAAGAAATGAACGATATTGACAATTTTGATAATTTATGCCACTATTAGAATTACTATTTTTCTTTTGAATTGAAATCTTAGGGGTTTAGGCCTAACTATAAATGATGAGATGTACGAAATTCAAATTAAAACTTTATTTCTCGAGTTAATTAAGCCCGGCACACAATGTTTCCGAGAAATTTCACATTTTTTGTGTTCGTCATTTAACAGCAAAGAAAGTTGCCAATTACGGATTTGAAACAATATAATAATTTACAGTAGGCAAGCCTACAAACTTAACGCATTAAGAAAAGGTAAAAGGGAAAACTATTTTAGTAAAGGCCTGATGTAGGCCTATTTAGAATAACAAAATAAATAATATATAGTACACATGTTTTGTAAAATTGTGAACAAAAATACTGTAGGCCATGCTATTCATCTTCATGGTCGTTGATACAACCTCCCCTGCGTCATTATTCATCACAAAGTACGACGTCACAATCATGTTTTCACTTTTTAACTAACTACAGTGTTGTATGTCACACTACATAAGATGAGATCGTTAAGTCCGAGTATTTCCAGCCACCGACATCAGTTAAAAGGAAGTTGCCTACGTCCACAATTTAGAACTGCAGGTGGTCTCCGCCACTTGCAGACAATAATATTCTACTCGTCATTCGAACGCTTTCATGTCGTCAACGTCAACAAAAGAAATCCCAAAGAATCTGTCGTTAAGTACAAGTACCCTGCAGTTTGGAATTGATTCATTCCAAATATTTAAGTTTACGGCAAATAAGGAGCACAAATATCTGAGGGTGAAGCAAAATCGTGTTGGTTTACATGACTTATTAACAGAAATATATGGTAACGATTTTATATTTTGCTCTATCGTCATCGGCCGCGTTCGTGTTCTAATTCAATTTCCAATTGCCAGACGATACTGTTCCCATGGATTATGGATATGGTATTAATATGCTTACGTGTTTCGTATCCCGTTGTTACCTGTTGCTTTTGAAGCACCCACAGTATTGAGGTGAGTAGGTGATATTTTTCTAAAATGATTCGATGGTAGGCTTAACAATGGTGCTGATAGCAGGCTCGTTGAAATTGATAATGACAATGATGCTTGTGATTTGATAAATTATTTAGATTTTTATCAACATTTTTAGGCCTATCCCTAAATTTTACATTTTAGGCAAGGAATGCGGATTGCAAATCATTGACTTTAAGCAGACACTTTTTCACTAAGGCCCCTACACAACACATAACTTGGTTGTTTAGTTATGATGAAGATGATCATGATGATCATGATCATGATGATGGCAGTGGCGTATCTAGAAGTCTGGAAGTAAGGATGTTCATGGGAGTGGGGGCGCGAAGGTGAAGTGGGGGCTTCATGATCAGTTGATGGGTACTAACTCGCAAAATTGGGGGTGCGAGTAATTTTGATGGGGCGTGCTCCCCCGCGCCCTCCCCTATACGCCACTGGATCATGCCGCTGATGATGATGATGATAATATAGATGATGATGATGACGAGACCACCGCATATATTATATTCTTTGCACGTGGGCATACTGTACGGTATATTGTTAATCATTTTTTTTTTTGCAAAGTAAGAATCTACAAATCAGCGACCAATTGATTTGTCTCATACAATAGGATAACTAATTATTTGATATTTCTAAATGATCTATTCACTGTTTTAATTGAATGTTTAGGAGCTTTTAGATCGTATGTATAAAAACATGTTTATAGAGTAGGCCTGTATGAAATAAATTAGAACGGATATTGTTTAAAAATGTGGATCTATAACATAACACGGTGTAGGCATTGACAGTAAACGTATTCATACGTAAAAAAGTTTGATGTTGTACAGTAGGCATACACAGTATATAGGCTATGTTTATTCAACAGAGTACAAGCCACACTACATCGATCGTTGCCTAGTACAGTTAATTAGAACATGCGGCTAAAAATAGATATTAACATACACATCCAAACGTGACATAATAAATACAAATGACCTAATGTGAAGTCTAACCCTTGCTTGCTGTGAGCCTTTAATCATTACAATATTCAATTTCAGGGTTTCGCCGCGGGTCAAGTCTTCCATCAATATTGTTTCAGACGTGATGAATTGTAATGATAACTACCTACTAAAGATTCGTAAGCTTTTGATATATCTGGAAAACTGACGCACTTGGTTCACTACTGACGAATTTAGTATTCAAATCGTCACACAATGCGGTCGTTGCCGCCGATTTATATACCAACAGGTTGTAGTGTGTCAGAGGATGTACCAGACAGCTCAAATGGTGACTCTACAGACGACGATGATTCTTTAGACTGTTATTCATTGCCAACGTCTCCAGTGCGAAAGAACAGTTTTCAAGAGAAAGTATTATTTGGGAATAACACCAAGCATGTGGATCCACAAGAAAACATAATTGTATTTTCTCTTTCAACCGGAGGAATATTTATTTTTAAAGAGATAATTCAGGAGTGCACAGTGGAGTTTGCCAGAAAAAGGTTGGAGTTAGAGCTTGGCCTGCCATCTGACGCCTTTCAATTGACGTCGAACGACGGCAAGTGCCTCGATGAGACTCGTGGATCTTCTTCGCTTCGATTGGTAGATTGTGCACCGAAATCTGTTAATTTTCAAATTGAGATTTTCCCAAATTTAGAAAAGACATGTCGGTTAGCTTTAGAAGGGAACGTAAACGATGTAAGTAATATATGATTCCGGATTTTTATAACATCTTCACCTTCAGAATCATGTCATCATCATCGTTATCATCATCATTATCATCATCATCTTCGATTATTTATTGTTTTTCAGTCAACCTCCATCATCACCTCTAGTTTTCTTTTTCATGGCCTCAAGTGTAACTTTTTTTAAGTTTCATCGTTAGGCTATCATCTCCTGAAATGTGTTTTTGGTTCATTTTAGATCCTTTTGTCTGGAACGTTAGACATTCTTGGCACACCGTTCCTCAAGAGTCTCTCCTGCGCAGACGTCATTAGTGTGGCTATACAGAGAGCTTTCTTGATGATGTACCTGGCAGCAAATCGTGGTCATTTTAAAATTGTCGACACAATCCTAAAGAAAAGTAAGCCATCGCATTGTTTCATGTTCCGATGGCGCCAGTGGGGAAGGGCCGGGGACGGGACCCCTCCTCCGTTGAAGAGCTGTCTCTCAACTCCCGCTAAGGAGCTTCAATACAGATATTGGGGAAAGAAATATTTTGTGTCATTTTTTACATGAGACTCTAAAATTGATTAGATGAGCCATTCATATCCCAAAATTATCAGAGTTTTGGGCCCTCACCCTGGTCTACAAGGTATACTGGTTGTCCCTACCCCCTTAAACTTATACGCCCACCAGAGGCATCACTTCCCCATCGGAAACAATCCTCCACCTGTTTCGATCATGGTGCCTCACTGCGTAGTGTGACTTTATCCATCTGTTGATTATGGACTGCCGCACACTTCATGTGAAAGTAGGATAAATTTCACAAGTTCATCGACACTTCATAACAATATTGTTAGTGTTTATTTATTATTATTATTTTTTTTTTTTAATTACAGATATTGATCCCAACATGTGCACTCCGTTTGGTCGGACGCCGCTTCATGTTGCATCTTTTCATGGTCGACTTGACGTTGTGGAACTTCTCTTGTCATATGGGGCTGATGTGTTCCATCGAGATAATGACGGCAAAACACCCCAAGAAGTCTCTACAAGCAGAGGTTATACACAATGCATACGCCGACTGTGGCTGCATCGCTGGAACCTCCGACCACCACTAATGGTGCCGTGTCAGCAGAACGAACTTTGGTCAAACCCTTCCAGTCCTGGGCATCGTCATCTTCGCAAGACTACGTCATCAAAAAATGCAACTTTTGGAAATAGTTTCGTATCAATGGCGAGTGACGTTGTTAGGTTATGGCCCATGGAAAATGGTGGTCATCGGCTTCATTCCCCGAGGGAGAAGTATCCCCCCTTTCAGAAGATATCTCAGCCACCGTTTCCACCATGGCGTAATTCCAAAACGCGGTCCAAATGGAACTCTTATAAGCTCTTGTGTGTTAGTCACCATGCTGCCAATCATGACTCACGGTGTAAAAACACTACGACTGACACCAAACATGAATTCAAACGCGGGACTGTTTCAATATGTAGTGTTGTTAATCTCAATTCACCATACACATTGGCCGAAATTGTACCAAGACGAAATTACGAATCCGATTCCCTAAGTGATACTGCAACGAAAGAAGAACCCACAAAGTAATTACTTACATAACTTATTTAATTTGATAATGAGTATAATACTGATTAATACCGTAGTCATTTAGCTACTATTTTGTTCCTGTTTGTGTGTTTTTGATATATTTTACATTGTGTTTTTTTAATTTCAGAAATTCCCAAATTAATCAACAGAAATTAATGAGGAAACTAAGGAACGTTCATAGACCAGTGATGACAAGAGACGGAATCCAAACGAAAACTCCTCCAGACTTCCAGATGTGGCTACAGAAAAAGAACACAAAAGCAAAAGAAGAAGAGGTTGTAGAACTTGGAAGAAATGAGAAAACATTAAAGCAACAGCATGAACGCAAAAAACTGAGTGAGAGAGCCTACAAAGACTGGCTTAGTAATAAACGTCGACTCGTAAAACCGAAAAGTGAGACTGAGATATGAGTCGAATATTTTTGATTTATACATCACTAATGAGTGCTTGAATAAACAAATGGTGCACACCACTATTTAGTGTGTGCGACTGTTTGAAATGTGAATACCGAACTGAAAATCTGAGAATCTGAACTTTTTAAATGAAATAATATAATACAGATAAACTCTAAACTATAAACTATATAGCTTTAATCATCATATTTACCTATTTTTATATATTTATATTTAGGCTTATATATAGGTCTGTGTATAGGTTTATATATATAGGCCTATCTGTTACTGAGAAAGTGTTACCGATAGTTTCATGTGTATTATTATACCGTTTGATATATTGATATAACTAATATATAATCATATAGTTATATAGTTGTGTCATGTCAGAAATCCATAATTTCCTTAATAATTTACTTTATATAATTATATAGTACAATTAACTGTTACGGTAGTGATTGCGTATATATAGAGACAGTATAGATTTAACGTTTCTGTAGCCAAGTGCATCGTGTGTTTGATTTTATTGTTTAAAGCACTTTACGAAATGACATGAACCATAAACATTGCGTAAATCAAACGTCACACGTCACGTGACTCTAGTTCAGAACACCTGACACACATATCTAATTATTACAACTACACGCACGACTACACGATCTAAATTATTTTTGTAATTAGTCACCAAATCAACGCAAGCTGGACCAGGGTCATACTCTTAAGAAAGTAGGTCTTTATTTGGCTATCACTGATGTTTGATAAGTTGATTGCATCATACAAGACGTTTGTATATTTCCATTGGCCAACATCCTGAACACCGTTGCTTTTTAGATTAATAGCATTATGTTAAATTCATAAAATATTTAAAATAAAAACAAGGAAAAAAAACATCATAATATATAATTACCGTATATAATAATTCTATGACATGTGATTCTAGCATTTTGTCTATTTTCTGATTATATTAAACTCTATAGGCCTATTAGTAAAATTAGTATTTTATATTTCTTTTGCTTATTTTGACTTACCTGGATCATCATCATCATCATCATCATCATCATCATCATCATCATCATCATCATCATCATCATCATCATCATCATCATCATCATCATCATCATCATCATCTTCATTATTATCAGTATCATCATTATCATCAATATCATCATGAATATTTTAGAATCGTTTATGAGTAACAATTGCACCGCATAATGGTTGGGTCCTGTAGTACGAACCAAACGCCCTCTTTTTTGACTGTTCATATTTTGTTCGGGCACAACTAAAAAAATGTTTGTAAATTTTTCTGTATTTTTCAGAAAACCTGTAAAACTTTAAGTGGCTAAGTTTCCACGTCCCCTACATCATGCCGCAAAGCGTCATTTTATTCTACTACAATTGCCGAAGTCACTAGGCCTCATGTATGGGTTACGGATTAGCCTACATGTGAGACGGAAAAGCTTGTGTAGGCCTATAACGTCATCGCATAATTATCTTCTTCACAGTACGATAGAACATGTTAATAACATTCCATACTGAACTATGATGACAAGGTCTATAAATAATTTCGTTGGTATAGTGCACCTATATAAATGCCGGCTTTCTGAATCTGCAGATACAAGCTGAAGCGCTAGAACAAGACTATAAGATAAGAATATTAGTACGTTACTTAAGAAAACATTCGGAATAACAAAATAAGTTGCCACTTTTGTTCAAACTCAAGAAGATGTTCAGGATTACAGTGAATGGTGGCCGACTGACTGATGACGGGGAGCCGTTTTCTTTTTCGCATGATCCAAATTTATTGAATGTTCGTCCAAAGCTTTTCGATTACCCTTTTTTAAAGGATTTACCAATTTATCAGGATATAGCTAATGAATTGTCAAAGGAAGGCACGAAAAGTGACGAAAATGACATTGCTTCGGCAACGGCGAGCGATGATGTTTCATTGGACGCTTCTCACGATCCCTTTACAATTTCAGGCCTACATTATCCATTTGGTGATTCATGGTTTAAGGAACTACCAATCTATCGTCTTATGAAGCAAGAATTTTCAAAGAATGACATAAAACGCTCAGAAGAGGAAAAGAAAAGTGCCACAGTGACGCAATCCAAAGACGCTGCAACCGATAACAGGTTCAGAGTAACATTCGAAACAGGAGACTTCGGACCTGAGGAAATCGACGTGTCGCTCGACGGTGACCGTTTGAAAATTCACGGAAAAAAGACGGGGCCAGATGGGTCTCGCGAGATGACCAAATGGTACAAATTGCCAGAGAACATTAACACCGATGAGTTGACATCGAGTCTTTCTCGAGACGGCTTGCTTCAAGTGACGGCACCATTACAAGAGTCTCATGAGGCGGAAAAGAATGACTTTCAAGTGGAGGTACCACTAGAAGAATTCAAGCCTGAACACATCAATGTAAGCATAGAGGGTCGTAGACTTCAAGTGCACGCAAAGAAATGTGAGGAGAGATCTGGTCACTCTGCACACGAGGAGATAACCAGGTGGTTTACACTGCCAGAGAAGGCTAACACTCAGCCTGACGGTCTGACAACAACCATAAACGATGATGGATCGATGGTTATTCAGGTACCGTTAAACTGTGCTGTGGAATCACTTAACATATCTGGTGATAACTCAGGAACGGTTGCAGGATCCAGTGAGAATGTACCTACAGAAGGAGCTGCGACTGCACCAGACCAAAAGTAGAGCGTGACGTAGAACATACAGATGGGCAACAGTAATGTGAACAACTTTATGAATGGTATACAAAAATATTGATTACTGGTTGTAACAGTGAACTTAATGTTGGCAGTAAAAGTAACTTCTTAAAATTATTTCATGTTGGTGGATCCATGGTTGAAGATGTATCTTGCTTGATTAAAATATATGACTTGAGTGTTCAATAACATTGCTGCACACTTCGATACGTCACCAATCTGCCATTCGCATCCCTTGATGTACGTCGTCTCTGCGCACGCAACTGTTACATACAACGTGCACCGTGGTTGTGTGACTGTGGACATTTTTTTGTTTGCCGTAAATCTTCCGGATTAAAATACCACTGAAGCTCCCATGATTAATTTTGATC
Organism: Anneissia japonica; assembly: GCF_011630105.1. Classification (NCBI taxonomy): domain Eukaryota; kingdom Metazoa; phylum Echinodermata; class Crinoidea; order Comatulida; family Comatulidae; genus Anneissia; species Anneissia japonica. The sequence continues at coordinate 588,202 of NW_022754077.1, forward strand.
TTCTAAAATAAGTAACTACACTAACTACTATGAGTTCTAACCGTTCAGACAGTAAACAGAAAAAGTAAACGTTGTTACGTATGTATTTCTATTAATAAAAAATAAAACACACGGGTAGGCCATCCGTACCTTGTGAAGTTGAATATTACTAGTGGGTTAAATCATCTAAATATGCAGTGTTGGATCACAATGACAATACAATATATTAATTAATAAATATGTTTGATATTCCTATTCTTAAACACATTCACAACAATTTCGTTTGCGTTTTCTTACTTCGTATTTGCCAATGCAGTATCATCACGTCAGCTTACACGAGGAGCGCCATACTTATTGACTAGCTTTTTCATAATTTTAACGTGTTAGATGTTAAATCAGTATGGAATGCAACATTCTCACATGGACAAGACAATCAATAGAAACTACAGCTATTTAGAGAGGCCTACTCTAATATCTGTCTCTTATACACATCTGCGATGAACGAATAGCAAAAAGTCATTATATACTGTTTATCAGGCTGTTACAATTAAAACTGTAAAATGTATGTGTGAATGAGTAACAAAATTCCTACTAATATTGTAAGTAGTATTGATAGAGGGCGGGCTATTGATATCATTCATCTCGAGGCTAGGCTGATGTGTGTGTGTGTGATGGTTGGTTGAGGTCGGGTGTGTAGGCTGCCTAAGGTCATCATCTAAAAATAGTGTAAAAGATCCTTCATTCTCGTAGTGTTATGGAAAATGGCAGATGATTTAACAGTTCATATTCGTGGATCCGACCGTTTCAATCCAATTACATATCAGGGTATTAATAGGTAAGCACCTGGTGTAGTATAGAACGGAAATACGATTTCTAGAAAGAATGACTGTGATAAATCTTGTGTTTTGCTAGGCCTACCACCAAGTACCACCGCCAATACACTACTCTACTCACCACTGCCAGTCTCGACAGCTAAGCAAATAGCGAAGTGGGTCTCTTTGCCTAGGCTTAGCTAGGCCTATATAATTTCTCAGATAAGTTCAGGCCTTATTTATAAAATAATTCCCGATTAAGAATAGTTTGTTTTTACTAGCCTAGAGAGGCATAGGCCTAGGCCTATTCTGTATAATAATTATTTATAAAATACAGAGTCAATTTAATTGTATAATGTTAATTAATGTACTTTTTAAAGCAAAAGATTGGGCACTAATAAGGTTTCGCATCCGGCCCTTAAAACGGTTACCAAATTATTTAAAACTTACAATTATTCAACACTAACATGTTCTTTGATGATTTGTTTGACTTTCATATAATCCACTTATTATCTGATAATTATGGTTTCTAATTAAGTTAATTAACAAATAATTAGGATGGTGTATCGTTACTGCCCTCGTTACTAACTTCCAATCACTCAACACAATTAATTCCGCACCACCGTCAGACGACTGGAGGTTTCCAGGGTCTGTCATATAATCTCTGCCCAATTGCAATTTTATGACTTTGCTGATAATTATTATTATTGTATTTTGCTTGATGATGATAAAATAAAAGTGAAATGTAGAATAAAATTTTGAGTGACATTCATACTATTTCCATTTAATAGGCACGTTTAAAGTCAGTGCACATCTATGGCTACCACGCTATGATGTATTATGTACAAACACTGATTCTGGCAACACCGCAAAGTTGTTGACATACTAGCCGGGTACAGTATGTAAGACGGTGCACCGCAAAGATATTAACCGTCCTAATTAATGTTTAATTAACTTAATTAGAAACCATAATTATCGGATGATAAGTGGATTATATAGGAAAGTCAGATCATCAAAGAATCTATTAGTGATGAATCAATTTTACGGCCAGTTGCGAAACCGTATTAATGCCGAAGATTGAAGTTACATAACAACATCGTGCCATGTATAGCTTAGACCCTAGTACTGAAACAAGTGGCATGCCATGTAGGCCTGCCGCCCTAGTGCACTAAGATAGCAAGGCTGAAGTTTAAGTTGAGTAAAGCCAGCTCCACCAATCAAGACCTCAGATATGTCAGGTTATCGGAACAATATCCATGGCCTAGAAATAAACTAGCTTTTTTTTTTGTGTACTACAAGCCACACCACTGTATATTCATTGTTTTTAATATGAATGATTGCCTCCGTGCAGAAAAAAAATAAGTTGCCTTTCACATAAAATGTGTTCCCTATACTTTCATTTAATGCATCTTAACAATTTGTAGACATTCAAAAGAAAAGATTTTTATTCTTGAAAATGCATCCATAATATTAGTATAATTATGGACAATAATGAGCCATGCTGAACTAGTAATACTACTGTATATTGACGTGTATATGGTACTACAATCACCAACAGAGCCAGCAAATAAACAACAGAATTCCTCTATTGGTTCTTGTTTAAATCTGCTTCAAAATTAAAGAGTACTTTTTGTGGTATCAACACCCTTTTGGATGGTATTTAATTGGCCCAATTCACATCACATAAAAATTAAAAATCAAAATGTGAAACTACTATTACTCACACAAACCTAAAAAACATTGTCTCCCTTGCCGAAAAATTTGGAATTCAACAACATAGTAAATTGAGGTTAGGGATTCTCCCATAGAAATAGATTCCATGGTTTTGTAATTTAATTTATAATAATTATTCTCAAATGTTTTTTTCCCTATTACACAAAGGATATGATTATGCTTTGGTATATATAACATGACAGGGTAAGTTATTTAGCAACTTCTGGTGTACCTTTCTGGTGTACTACTACCTTTGTCTTACCTGCTATTATATTGTGGCCATTGATATGGGTTGAATTGTGGCATTACCGTAAGTGCTGTATATTAGTGTTACTAAACTGTAATGCTGTACTTTCGTTAATATTGCTTTTCTGAAATTTCGTGCACAAGTTGATGTTCTCTACTACCCCTTCCCCATTCTATGACAATTATTGGATTTATTTTTAATAATTGTACTAAATTTTAATGTAATAATCGCCCAGTGTATTTTATTTTATGGATATTTTTGTTTATTTTTTTTAAATGATAACAAAAAACTGGCTGATGGTTCTGAAATGTCTACCATGTTGAAAAAAACAATTGTCGTGTTGCCAAACACTATTACAGTACAACTTAAATTAAGGGTTCATCCTTCGGTCAAGATTTTATGTTATGGTTAAATATTTTTTATTAATATTCTAATTCTATTATCTCACCAGAGCAGCTCTATTATATTTAGTCCAGATGCTTTTATCTGCTTTTAGAATATTGAGTAGTCTAGGTGCACAACGCTTGACATTGATAAATCAATGATGAAGTTTGACATTAGATAGTAAATTCTTAGCTATTTATTATCATTATTAGTAGTATTTATAATATTAAAATCAAAATTTAGCAATAATAAGCTGGTCTTACAGTAGGTAATAAGAGGCACTTTACATTTAATTTAAGACAGAAAGAATTTTCCTTTTTAATTACTGTGCCATTTGTTAGTTTTTTTAAATTAGGGTTGATATGATTTTTTTAATGCATAATAAACTATAGGCTACCATATTGTTTATTTCTATAGAGGGTGATCACTTGTCACATGGTACAGTGTATTTGCAGTTAGTAGACACCTGCATGACTCATGCAAGTATTGAACGGTTCGTCTTGTAAATTACATCATGTGACTTCCTTTTAGTAGATGCTATTTTCTTAACTGTTCTATCTAAGCACATTCTAGAAGCTGAGAGCAATTTCTGAAAATCACTTAGGGGCCATTTTTATTATTACAGATAAAAATTGTATTATAAAAATTCCAATATTTCATCAATATTTTTTATGCATTAGTGAAGTGATTGTATTTTTAAATTTGATTCACTAACATGATTCTAATTAGTAAATTTGTTTTATTGCATTATTTTTTTTCTTTTTTATTTACTTAAGTGTTTTCCATTCGTATCATTGACTTTTTTTGGCTCTCTGTATCTGTTAGGCTCTCCTTGTTTCGCTGTAAAAATTCAGCTTACTGTACATACAAATTGCACTCAATTTCTAAATTGTGCTAAACATTCTGTAACCATGTAGTTATTTTGTAGGTTAGAAGATAAATTAAATCTACCCAACCTTGACATTTAAGCATAGTTACATCTCATAGATTAGATGAATTATATACTGTTTGCTGAATACTCTTACTACAGTAGAACCCCTATTAAGGACACACTTTATAGGACCAAAGCAAGTGTCCCCTTAAGATGGGTGTCCCCCGAATATGTTTTGGCTATAGTGTTAAAAGATATACTTTCATTAGCTTTGTGGCCGAAAATGTGCCCCCTTTAAGGGGGTGTCCCAAAGGAAGGGTTCTACTGTATTTCATGTTTATTAATATTTTTTATTTCCTCAGGTTGATCTGTAAATAGATCTAGACACCTCTTTACTCTCTATGTCTGTATTTTTTTAACTATTATGATTTTTATTTCTAAATATTTCCCATTTTATTGTTATTTTTGATGTGTTTTCTCAGATCTTTTCAAGCAATTAGCGTAGCAATCTCTGTAGTACCTGCTCTGGATACAAATTAACAAAAACCCATCTGCTGCTTATAATTCGATAACTCACGGTACAACCATCAGCAGGTAGCGTACACGGATGCTGCAAGTAGTCATGTGCACCCATTTTCCATGCAATGCTGTTTCTGTGTACTGCATACGGCAACTAATCCCAATTGCATAATAACATAACATCTAACATAATACACCAGCTGTAACTTTTTCATTGCTCTTCGATGTCATGTTTTGTTAGTTCAAGTTTCTGTAGAATCTCTAGTTAAATTCAAACTTTTAATAAAAACTTTTCCTTTACATACAAAAAGGGATAAAAGCTTTTAATAATGAAAGGGGACAAAGAGGGGAGAAGGATTTATTAATACATTCTTAACTTTGATGATCTATCCATCTGATGAAAACACATTATTTAGTCATAATTTTTTTATTATTTTTAAAAATTACATTCATGCATTGAATGAAATAAAGGATCATTTTTAACACAAAAAGCAAAATTATATTTCATCCAAAATATATCATAAGTTTACAAAAAATAAAGTTTTTTTTTTTCATTTAGCAAAATAATTCTGCTAGTATGCATAATTATTACAAAATATAAGTTGTAAATAAAATGTTATTGATAGATAAAAAAAATGTGATTGTATGTAAGTAATTAACAGAGGCCGGCCATGCAGTAGTATTGCTTAAGATCCTATTGTGTAGTCATATAAAGAATAAAATTTTACGATGTAAACAGTTCAGTAATTGGATTGATTAATGCTTTAAATATAATTATTCAATTGTGAGGAAGAATAGCTTTCTTTTTTTCAGAAATTTCATAGCAGCTGGTGAGCATAATAAAAATAAAAAACAAATTATATATTTTTTTCTTATTTTTTCAAATTTTCTTGGCAATGTGAACACTTCAAAAGACAAAAAGATTATATTATATTTATATGTGAATTTGCCATTTTTGAAGGCAGAAAAACATTGCACTTAGTTTAGATTGAATTATGAATTAATTGCAGTGATGAACTCATAATATATAATATCCTGGTGCATAGCATGTATAATGCATGTAAACAAAGTCTCATTAAGTTTATAATACAGCACATGCACAAGATTCATTGCTAACTTTTGCTGGTAGTTAGCCAGTGTGAAAGTTATAGTAGTTAGCGTGGTAAGTCTGGATTCACATGTTTTCATTTAATAGTAAAGACGACCATCAGATCTGTTTACCTTTGTTTGGAGTAATGTATCAGGGGATGGTAGGTAGGGCTCATACCTTACAGAGACTTATACTGTGTCCTATTCTCATCAAGGTTTAATTCTAGGCTTACATTACAGCATATTTGTTGGATGTAGGACGTGTCCATAAACAATGTAAGTTTAAGATTCAAACAATTTTAATGTGTTGCTCGAGGCATCGATTGTTGGCTTTACAGTATGCAAGAAAACATCACAAAGCTTGCCATTCCAAAACCAGCGGTTATCGCTAATTGTTAAACTGAGTAATTTGCATACGGATGTGGCTGTATTGTATAATTTAGTGCAGAGAAGTCATTACATTTAGTTTTGCTCATAACTTTAGAAATAGTAAGTCGATTGCAGTAAATGATCCATCATTTTTAAGCTTTCAATGTGGAGAATATGAATATATTAAAAAGTCAATTTTCATTTTTCGTCAATGATGCTGGTTTTATGATGGGAAGCCACATATGTAGGCATACTATTCATTGAAAATAATAAAGATATAAAGAGATAAAAAATAAACAAGATCTGAATAGTACACAGCAACGCCAGTGAACCTGCCAATAATTTAAAGGCATCACAAATTTAGGCCTTGATGATTCATATTCTTTATAATAACCATTTAATTACCTCTTCTACAAATGTCCACTTGCATTGTAATAGCATCTGATGTCGTTAAAGCATGGGTCTTATCGGTAAGATGTTGGTCATCTGATTTTGAGTTCAACTCAGTTGACACCTTTGGCTGGGGAATAGTGGCGGAACAAGAGATTCTCCGACAGGGGTCCAAATTCCACCACATGCAGATCCAAAATCCTTGAAAGGGGGCACATCCGCATCAGTTCCACCATGGGTGGAGCATATTTTTAAAATAGTGTAGGCATCTCTAGACGCCCTGAAATAGCACTTTCTTCAGGCTATAATAAAAGTGCATTTTGAAAGCAATACTCCCCAACAGAATGACTGGTGGGGGAGTAGAGAATGTTCCAAATTGTGCATGACTGAATTACTAGGGTAAGCCTACATAGTGCATGGAAAAGACAATTTACATAAATAACCAAAAAATATATAAAGAGCTGATACTTAGTTGCATGTAATAAGGCGAAGATAAGTACTGTAATTTTCTTTCCAAATTAAAATTATACAGCTGATGCAGAAGTTATGGGTGAGTGGAATGATTTAAATTTCACTTCCCTTCATCTCTTTCCTCTGTAATACAATCTGGCATGGAGTAAGTCACTACTAAGTGTATCATTTCAATTTATTCAACTCAAAATTCTCTTCCCTTCCCCCTCAAATTTTAAGTTCTCCTTCCAAAAATACTTTGTATTCTTGACCACAACTTGTGAATATAAATGTCCTTACTTTTTAACAATAAACTATTACTTCGTAAAAGTTTAGTATAAAATATGTTTTTACCAAAACAACTTGTCATGATAAAATAATAGTATAATACAGGGATATTTTATACATTCAACTGCCTATTATTAATGATATATTATATTCTAATAATAATAGTAGTAGTAATGATTTAAGTTATGTACTGTAGTACACAATAATATACTGAATACTCAGTATGACCTTTGCACTTTAACCTTTACCCATGGATCGTATGCAAATCAATTGATATAAGAAAGTGGTCAGACACAGTCAAGAAAAGGATTTCATAATTTGTTCAGTTCAGTCTAATTGCATGAGTTTGATAGGATTAAATGTTAATACATAACACCATTATTTAATACTTTATTAAAAATATTGACAACTTAAAGTAGCGTTTAAACATATGACATTAATTATGATGATAGCCGGTAACTGCGTCTTAAGATCCTATACTCATTATGATTAACTGCATTGAACATCCTACAGTACTCATTTTTAACAACTAGCTTTATAGATTTGATTCGGAAATTACAGGAAGGAGAGAATCAAAACAACATTGATGTGTAAGAAAGAGACATTTTGCTGTCGTTGATTAATCTGTAAAAATTAAGTCAGAGATAGTTTTCGCACGCCTGATCCATATGGATTGCAGATTCTAGGTGGTTGACAGTAATAATTTGTCTTACGGTTTGTCATAGTCAGCAACAGTATTGCGTTGACCATCGGAATTGTCTGGGCCATTAATCTGCATAGGAATTATCTCAGCTGAAGGTATTGTCAAATCTTAGTCTAGTAATTTATTTTGTGTTGTTTTTGCCTTAATTAGGACTTAAGTGTTGATTCACAGAGATTAAGTTAATAGACTCTGTTTATTTTCTTTTGAACACCATAAGGCCAATAAAAAAAATTCTTGTGTTGGGTAGGTCGGTAGGAAAATTTTTTTTTTTTAATTTCATTTTTTTTTTCACCAAAAGCTGTTTATGCCTAAAAAGTAGAAAATACACAAAACTACAACAAAGACCATTTTAAAATCTATATTGAAGAGTAAAACGATCGCATAACACTGTCTATTCCAGCCTTTTAAGTTCATTAAAAAAATATATTTTGATGTAGAAAAAAAAAACAAAACTAAAATGCCGACTCAATTTCGAACATTTTGGGTCGGTTGGGTGTGGCCAACACAATAATTTTGTTAATTTTGCCTAATTAACAAAGGTTATTCATCCAACAAAGAATATATTATTTTGAACTTTCAATGCTTAATATTGCAAGGCTTGGGGAGTGGGGCTGTATTTAATGCAACAAAAATCAGGATTCCTCCCCCCTCCCCCAATCCATGAGTCGTCGGTTCATTGCTAGCAAATCCCATAATTTATAAAAGTATTTGAAACATGTTCTTTGGAATCAAGTAAAGATTCTCTTTGTGTGTCTCATCCGTTTAGGCCAAGTTAATATTAAAATTATTTTTAAGAAAAGGATTAGGTGCTTGAGTGGCCTTCAGATTTTTGTTGTTAATGCTGGAATCTAAATACGTTGACGAACATATGGAAAACTCGCAATGGAAAACTATTATATTATTAGTAATATACTATTCCTGTGACAAAGAAAGATTGTAATGCTAAGAAAAAAATCTGAAAGAAATAAATGCCAAAACACTACTGCTATGCACACTTAAAACAACAGGAACAATGTTCATTCTTCCATTATATTTATTTATTTCAGTGTATATCTAGCCACAAGCTTATCATTTTCAGAATCTTCAGGAAGTATGTCTAATAAAAAAGCTTCCAATTGCTAAACAAATATATATTGTGTGATATCCTAGCAACCATTTCATTACTATAGTAATTATTAATGAATGTAACAGGAGTTAATAGACTGATTCGGCTATGCTGGTTTACAGCCGGTCACATGACCGGTGTACCATGGAAAACATTAAACTGGGATCAGTGTGAAAGTATAGGAAAAAGTAATGTTATCGTCTCGAATCATTCACCCACTGTTAACGTGAGAATTAAATGACAAAGAAAGGCAATACAATTGTTCAAAATAGTGTTTGTTTACTTATTCTAGCATTCTCCTTGCATTGTATGCTTTGAAATTTATGTGATCCTTCGTAGAACTTAGCTAGCCTAAAATTGTAGCGTAGTTTGCAGGTCACAGACTCTCGTGCATACCAAATTATCGAAATATCTCATATTCCCTTGGATGACAAGTCACAACGTTTGTGTGGTGAATTTCAGGACATCAACAATCGACTTAGAGTAGCTTAAATTACATTTCAAAGAACAAATACAGCAATTATGATGATCTTGACAGCAATAACAGCTGCCATATCAATCTCCTCTGTGCCGGTCCATTGCTTACATCCAACACCAAAGTGACACCCGTCACCGAATCGCTCTATTTCCGTCACTACATATTTTTTAACCTTTCATATTTCATGAGCTTTGCAATAAAATTAGGTTTTTGAAAGATTAATTATAATTTTAGTAGTTTTAGTTTTTATTTTAGTTCTTGTACTTTTTTTTTTGACACCTTGATTGATTTTATTATTAACAACCTTTTAATCTACCTTGATTTCTATATTTCCTTATAAATCATGTATGGTTTATTTTTTAAACATTTGACCCTCCTTCATACTCATAAGCTTTGTAATAAAAATATATGAATCATTTGCAAATGGTTTCACTTTTCCTGTTTTTTGTCCTATTGTGTTTGTGAATTTTGTAGATGATCCCTTTTAGCATGGAATATGATTGTTAATGATCTAATCCCTTTTACTCTTAAATATCAGGTGTTATTTTTGATGCGTTGTTTATCTGTATGATTCCTTTCCTTTGGATTTGAATTTTGAAATGAATAAGAATATTGATTCTTCATCATGATTATAATATTACATTGATAATATTTCCAATATCTTATACTTGTTAATTTAGTTAATATTGAATTGTTAATGAAACTGATACTGTATTCAAGTTTTATAATGTTAATACCGGTATTAGAATTGCTAATACACTAACATTGTTTCCTTTTGTGTTTGAAAACTACTTAAACTTAAACTGTATTATGGTTGTTGAGCACTAAAAAGCAAGTAGAATTGGAATGATAACTAATACAGTATAATGTTATTGTTAATAAGTAAGTAATTAATCATGGAAAATCAGGTAATTGCTGTCTTTAATATACGGTAATAGTTTTTATCATATCATTTCATATTAAATTCAAATCAAATCCATATTTTCAAGACTTATTATTCTGTTTTAACAAGTTTTTGCAGTAATGTCATACATTGGATCCCATTTACACTTTAGACCAGGGCCAGCTTCAAAAGCAGACAGGGGGGCCAAACGCAGAGCCAGGCTGAATCCACATATAGAGACCAACTATAAAGATCAAAACTTGGTCAATTTTTTCCCTAAGTGTAAATGGGGTCATCACTGGGGTCATGATCATACCTCAATGCATTATAAATGTCAGAGAGGTCATCTGCTAATGCTGCATCGTGACCAATCAACAATGTACAGCATCATGGATGTTTATATTCTCAATTTATTTCAAAATATTAATATTGGGCTCATATGAAATCACCATGTGACTTCCTTTTGAATATGATACAAGTTTTAATTAATTTTCATGGAAGATATTTTTATGAAAATCATTAAACTTCTTATAGACTGATTTCTGAAGATTCCGCGCCAGACGAAGTACCACTGATAATGCACGAGGACGGATTTGAGAGTGAAAATGAGAGCCTTACTCGTAAAGGTGTGAAGAAACAGGGATGCCTTGCCCGCCTCTTCTGCTGTAGCTGGAAATGTTGTTGCAGGTAACATGTCTGTTGTATTGAAATGCTCATTCATAGGTATACCTAAGCTTTCTCCAAACATGTACCCATATATGGGCATGATGATGTCATATTACACCCAAATATGGGCATATCACATTTATTTGATAGTGTGAACATATATGTGGTACCTCATCATTATTATTATTTTATTATTGTTGTTATTATTATTATTATTATTATTATTATTGTTATTATTTAGTACTGATTGTTATGACACCTACATTGTATATGTGTTTTACATAATTCTTTGTGTGTACCCATAACAGCATATGTCAGCTCACCACTTTTTTAGGCCAAGTAAAAAAATAAATACTTTATTGAATGCATTTCTTTTTTTTCATAAATTACAAGTGTATTTAAAACCATTTTTTCCTTGAAATATTATTACACTGGCTCATACTGAATTGAGTCCTGATTATGCTTAATATATATTTGTAGTTGATAACAATTATTTTTCCAAACTGTTGCAAAGAGCAGTAGGTTTTCAGTTAATAATAGCGATGATGATGATGATGATTGAAGATAGAAACGATAACTATAATATAATTTTTTCAGCTGCTGTATAGCAATACACAGATGTTTCACAAGGAGCAAAGAGTTGCAACCAAGGACTGTGTGGCTAGGTCGCAAAGGACCCCACGAAGAAAATTATGCTGCAAACAAGATTCGCAATCAAAAATACAATATAATCACATTTTTACCAGTGGTGAGTAATTTCTAATCTCAAAACTAGACAATTATTTAATTATATTTTATTATATACAATTGTCGGTGGTTAAATGTAAAAAATTCCTAAACATTTATTTATTTATTCTGTCTTTATAGTGATAGCACTTTCAGTGACGTAGCACTGGTTTCACATGTAGATTACATGTACAACAAAAAAAAAAAAAAATGTAAAATAAATGCAAAAGAAATAAAAATCAAATGAACAGTAATTAAAAGAAAAATATAAACGTTTGAAAAGAACTACTTTAATTTGGACCAAAGCAAGAGAACATAACTTTCCATTGGAAATGAATAAAAATATTTTGTCAGAAATAGTATCAGTGGCGTCACGCTCTGGCGCTGACAGGGGTGGAGCGCTAGGGCCCCCAGGCACGAAGGGGGCCCCGACATTGTAGTTAAAAAAATATATAATATGAACTGTTCTGTTTTAAACAATAAAAGCTCAGTTCTGATTTTTGACATTTGTTCCTGATTTTGTGATCAATCTGATTTGCATTGTATATACGTTATGAAAACATGTTTTTTTTCACACTAAAATATTCCCTTTATTTATTTACACCTACATAGAGTACATAGGTCCTACTGGTAGGCCTATACCAGTTCCGAAAAAGTTGGCCTATGTAATCAATGTTGGTTTTGTCATAAAATTGTCTGAAATATTTCATCAGGCATGGACCATTCTATGTTCTCTGTTAACTCAGTTTAACAGTTCATAAATGACATAAGCTCTGAGCGTGAAAGTCCCCTCGGACCCCCACTAGGGCCCTTCACCCCATGGACTCCGTTCGGAGGTCTTATGCGTCCCCTTTCCACATGCGTCTGTTTGCTCGTTCCGCTCGAAAACTTAACGTTCGCTTCAATTACTTATTAGGGGCCCCAATAAGAGTCAGCGCCAGATCCCCACAAACTCTGTGACGCCACTGAATAGTATAGAATATAATAGTATTATACTTGTAATTATTTATAAATTGAGATTTTCTTGGATGTCTTAAACCGGAATTTTATGAACTATTTTTGTACTAAATTTTGTATACTAAATTAAGAATTATACTGTGCTGATGATACTTTATTTTACCTGAAATTTTTCTCATCTTTTTTGACTTTCTTTGGAATATTCTGTATATATTTTTATCCAGTTAAGTAAATTGATATCATGATATTTAAACTGTAATTTTTAAAATTTTTAAAATTTTTTTAAATTTTATTTATTTTTTTTGTTAAAGCTGTCATTCTGTGGAATTTTATTTGAATTTTTATTTAGAATTGAATCTAACTGTTGATATTTTTTCCTGTTTTTTGTGTATCCATGGAAACCAAATTTCAATTTCACTTGTACTATTGACAATAAAATTACTTTGAACTTTGAACTTTGAGAAGATTATACTTAAATTCATGAATTTGTTGAAAAGTATATTCAAAGAGGTTATGCTATGTACTAGTGTCATACCTACTCAAAGAGTATCAGAAAGTGTTGAGGATTAGGTATTTTTTTAGTAGTGGTTTGAAATGAATTTTTGACATTTAATATCTATTGATTTTATTTGAATATGTAGCAAGTCACTTCAGATAATATTGATCTAGACTCGTTTGATCAATACTGTAACATGTGGTGTGTTACTGTTGGTATACCATTGTATTAGTTTCTAGCTTAGACTGATATGAACTTTATAAAAATATTTGAATCAAATTACAGTTTCTGCTCCATTGAATATTGGAATAACACAAACTAAATCAAGTGACAAGATTTTCTGTCTACCAAAATAAAAATTTCACTTCCTAAAGTCTTCTTCCTTTGTAAAAACATTAAAAAATCCCATTAGACAGGGATACAGTCAGGGTTGTAGGTTTAGAAAACTAAGGGTGGTAGATGATTTAATAGTGGGTAGGTGATAACATTGGTAAACTCCAAATAATAAGAGTGGATTTTAAGGATGGGCAAGGTAGTTAATAAAGGTTGGTGGAAGGCCATGAAATTATAGCTTTAGACTTGGTGGAAGTGGAAAACTTTAAGGATAGGTGGCACTGCCTACCATAACTCTCTGTTTGTTAACATTACTTGGTATATCTGGCTAAAGTACATAATGTATTTTTTCTAAATATTGTTTTTTTTATATTTACAATTTATTTTTGAAGATATTATTTAAAAAATATATAAATTAGCCTTTGTGGATGTAAAATGAATGAAGTATATAATATATAATAATATTTTATATAAGATTGCATTTACTCATTCAGTATCACCCAATAGCAATGAACAATTTAAATATTAATTGTTAATTTTATCACATTGCTCTTTGTATGTTTGTTATTCAGATTTTAACATTTAGACTACCAATTATGTATTCTGCATTATTTTTTGTAAACAATAGCAAAATATTATAATTTTGTTATTTCTTTCTACTTTATTTCAAGGTATTATTCAACCAATTCAAGTTTTTCCTGAATTTTTACTTCCTTCTTGTTGCTTTATCACAATTTGTACCGTCGCTTAGGATTGGATATCTATATACATATTGGGCTCCATTGGTAAGTATCCACCAATCAAATCTCCTTTTTCTAAAAGTATCTAAATCAGGCAGCTTATACTTTTGATTGTACTGCATTATAAAACAACCAAATATAAGAAAATAATATTTTTTATATAGAAAATATTGAAATTAGGAAATATTCAATTTTATTTTTATTATGTTTACTCATATATCAATTATATAAATTTTAAACAAAATTATATGTTGTTTTATTAAAATACTTTATATAAATGTTTTAAATACTTATTATATAGAAAGTATTTCATAATTGTTTAAATATATGAAATTAACTGCCAGACCTTGTTTAAGGTTCCTTCCTGTGTGCCAAAACAAGTTTACATGTACAAACATACCTTTTTGAAATTTTATCTAGTCATATGTCATCAAAATGATGTGTCTAATAAATTGGCGGGACAATATTATTGGGTGAGTATACTCGTCGACGGCACTGTGATAGAACGTTTTATTGACTATGCCAAGTGCGAGTTATCTCGTCCGCTTTTTGCATGGGTTGGTATATGTTCAAAGGGTGCCCCCATTCGTGCCGCTCGAGTGTACTACCGGCAACGTAACACAACAGACATAAATACCTCATTTGTACGTTATCATCTAGATGTATCTTCCTCGAACTACCAGCCGTTGAGTCTGTGGTTCTACAATGTATAACAAAGAAGTTATAAACGCTAAGAATGTTACCCCAATTTTGACGAGTGTACTCGTCCCTGGTACCCCCAGCAACACCCTGTGGGAGAGTATGCTCGTCACTGGCAGCCAACGTGTTAAAACAAGTATAAAATTTGTTTTTTAGGGTTTTGTTATATTTGTTACCGTGTGTCGAGAAGCACTAGACGATTTACGTAGGTACCGGCGGGATAAGGAAGTCAACTCACAAAAATATAAAAAGTTAACTCCCAATGGAATCGTGGAAGTTCCAAGCTCAGACATTCAAGTGTCAGATCTTATATATGTAGAGAAGGTAGCATATGCTCTCCTTTTGGAGGTTTTTAAATTGATTTATATACTTCTATTTATTATTATTAATATATTATTTCTATTTATTATTATTAATATTAATTTTTCTATTTATTATTATTAATGTTAATTTTTGTTCATAGAATTATCATTATCAGTATGACTTTTTTCTTCCATATTTTAGAATCAACGTGTACCTGCTGATATGATATTCGTAAGAACAACTGAAAAAACAGGTAAGAATTATGCATTTGATATAGGAACAGATATATAAATTATGGGAATATGAATTATAAATAGATAGCTATACCTTGGTTGTTGAGTTAAAAGTCTCACTACCTCAGCCTCATAAAATACCATCAATAATTGAGAATAATTTCCATTATAAGTCAATCGTGACGTCATCACTGTAACTCCCGATGTTATTTGCCTATTCCCCAGTGTCCAATAATTTTTGTATTATTGGACGCTCGGCTTGATTTTTTAAAGGTTCTTGTGCAAAAAAAAATTCCTCATTTTTTCGTCACCACCGTGAATACATCAGCATCGCGATAAAAATTGAATTGAAATTGAAAATTACTTTTGTAAGACAAGCTTAATTAGAACCCGAAGAAAGTTAATTCAAATTCAATATTAAGTATGAACAATTAAGGAATTCATTGAATCAATGGGCCCTCATAAGCACAACAAACTAAACGTTTAATAGAAATATTCTAGACCTATTTTAAAGACTCAAGGAACAAATTTAGATGTAGGCCTACGACCAGACAGGCTGCCCAGGCCTCCTCCTACTATTACTAAACATAGGCCGTAGCCTGGCCTAGTTATGAAATCATCGCACGATTTTACCTGTCTGCATGCACTGACCAAAAAGGACATCAGTGACTGTATTCCCTCTCGAATGCTGAAATATTTATTTCTTTGACGAAAGTCTATCAATATAGCATTACAAACAAGTTCTTTCTAACACAATAGTTATTCATCATATCCGTACTGTACTGCTGATGTTAGATGAGTTAAAGGCGTACTGCAGGAATAAAGATCAGCATACGCACAGCTAAATGTCAATACGCACACGATCATGGGCGATGGCTGCTACAACAGTTGGTTATCAAAAAAACTAAAATTAAAAAGATGGCGATTGACTTATAAAGCAATTAGTAGAGCATGCATCGTACACTAAACGAAAAATTATTATAAAAAGCACTTTGGTTTGGTTGTTCAGCTCCTCGTCTATGAGACCCACCTTGGAGTGGATTGGACCCACCTTGGATTCAAAAATTTCAAGCATTAAATCTAACCTTCGTACAATAATTTTCCTATAGTGTACTATGCGGAGCTCTACTAATTGCTTATTATGTAAGTATTAAGTTGTTCACTGTTGAATTAAATTCATAATTACCTATTACTCTCTTACTTTGGCATTTGAAGTTATTCAGGTAAAATTGAAAGTAGGAGAATAACCCATAACTTGCATCGTCATTGGCTGAATTGCATATGGGCGTAGTACATGACTACCTAGCCATCGTAAATAGCTAAATTTTGTGATCGTTCTACAACGAAGGGGGCTGAAATGAACCATAGCATCGGGGTAACCCCCTTTCTGAAAGATTCATTGGGTTCTTTAAAGTGCACACAAGCCAGATGTGTACACTGGACCACCATTATAAGTCCTTATACAAGAAGACTTTGTTCTACCAACCAAACCCCGGGTGAGGAGAGTGGCTTGAACCAGCACTGATATTGAGGCTGCAGTTAGCAGCTCTCCTGCCTCACCGCTTGGCCACTCGAATTGTTTGATTGATTCATGGATGACATTTGTCTTTCAGGTGCTTGTTTTATAAGGACAGATCAATTAGATGGTGAGACAGACTGGAAATTAAGGCTAGCTGTCAGTCAATGTCAAAGGTTACCAAAAGATGAGGTAAATATGTTTTATTGGAGTATGAAAATATTGGTGGAAAGGTCGATTCCAGAATTACCCTTAAGGACCTCAGTTGAAATGTTTATACTATTTGTTTATAGTGCAGTGCAGTGAAAGTCAGTCCTTTCAACTCATACCGATTTTGGACAATTTGTACCATGTTTTTTTATCTTGTATTTTTTTTGCAGGACTTGTTTGACATTGAAGCAAATGTGTTTGCTGAGAAACCACAGAAAGCAATACATAGTTTTGTTGGCACGTTCTCTCGTGTGGACGGCGTGAAACAACAAGACCCCTTAGGCATTGAAAATACGTTGTGGGCTAATACTGTTGTTGCCTCAGGTATTTAGAACTCTGTAGCTGTGTGTGTTAACAACATAAATAACATTGTAAAGAAAACATTTACCAAATGAAAAGATGTAAATATGTTAATGATTAGTTAGTCAATGACTACAAATAATATATACAAATTTATTACTTTATACTTTAATTCCTGGAGAAAAAAATGTTATTTCAGGAAAAAAGTTTTTCTCTTTCCGCAATTAAATACTATCAAAGGATTACAATTTATTATTCTAATTACAAAAGATACAATTAAAATAATTTCAATTTTGTCTGTGAAAATAGTATAAAGATATTATTTAAATTATTCATAACTTTCTGTATGGAACACAAATGATATAATAGCTGTGATATATCTTGTACTGTTGTAGGTACTGCTCTTGGGTTGGTTATATACACTGGCCGGGAAAGCAGAGCCGTTATGAACACCTCCTACCCCCACTCCAAGGTGGGTCTCATAGACGAGGAGCTGAACAACCAAACCAAAGTGCTTTTTATTGGAACCTTGGTCTTGTCCATTGTAATGATTGCTCTAAAGGTAACATGCTTCTCCAAAAATACATTAAACAATAGATGAATTTCAAGCTTCAAAATCATTTTGTTATGAACTAATAATAATTTATGTTCATTTATTATTCTTTATCGTTTCGCTTACAGGGATTTGATGGCCCATGGTACCGCTATTTTTTGCGATACGTCCTCTTGTTCTCCTCCATCATTCCGCTTAGTTTGCGTGTCAATCTGGATATGGGTAAAATTGTATACTCTTTCCTAATACAAAGAGATAAAGAAATACCAGACACGGTGGTGAGAACGACGACTATACCAGAAGAATTGGGTCGTGTTTCCTATTTACTCAGTGACAAGACAGGAACACTCACCGAAAATGCAATGGTAGGTTATTCTTCTTCATCCTTTAATCATATAAATAATATTAACAAGTGTTTAAAACTACCATAGTTGGTTAAAATGGTAATTTCTTTATTTTATTCTGTTAAGTTGTGCTGCTTGTGAAATGTCTTCCTTTAGAAGAATTCTTTAGGCAGTTAGTCCTTTGTCCAACAGCATATATGCACATTGTTGTTATTCTTTTTATTATGGTAATCATCTTCATCATTATTATTATAATCAATTTCATCATCATCATCATCGTCATCATCATCATCATCAATTTCATCACCTTTATCATTTTCATCATCATCTTTATCATCCTCATTGGTTTTTTTTTCATTTTATGATGTTTTTATTTTTTTCTATACTATCAATAGTATTATAAATAGTAGAGAAACGTGTATAGAATGTTTTGTCTTCTTCCTGTTTCCATCCTAAAGTTCAAAAATATTTATTTCCAGATTTTTAAGAAACTTCATCTTGGTACAGTTGCCTTTGGTCAAGAATCCATGGACGAGATGTGTGCGCATTTATTAACTGCTTTTTCCCAGTCAAAACATGGCACAGGAACCCCGGGGGCAACCCCTGCCAAAAGATCAACGACAAGGCGGACTGTGGTGACTCGATGCTACGAAGCAGTTAAGGCCTTAGCGTTGTGTCACAATGTGACTCCGGTATACGAAGATGAAGATGATTCCGAGACAGTAGAAGCTGACAGAGACCAAAATGTGAACGTTGTTTACCAAGCTGCCAGTCCAGATGAGGTTGCTCTGGTGTCATGGACAGAGAGTGTGGGCGTGGCCCTAGTGAAGCGTGACCTAACGACCATGCAGTTGCGTACGCCCCAAGGAGAGCTCATGCTCTACACTATCCTTCAGATCTTCCCGTTCACCTCCGAGAGTAAACGTATGGGAATTATCGTCAGGGTAAGAATTACTTCCACTGCTAAACAGTAATCTTAAAAATTTTGTGCAAAAGATTTTAATTCAACATGGAACCAACCACAATTGATGTTTGTGTATGCCGCAAACTTTGTTATCTACATGATAATAATAAATATTTATTTATGTAGCACATTTTCGATTTACATCTTTTTTTAAAAAATTTTTTTCAGTTCGAAACCAACAGCGATAAAAACTGCCACTAACAGGTGGTTCAATCTGTTCAATGTGCTTTACATAAAAAGATGATAAAATACAATATTAAAATAGAAATAGGCAGCATTATAAAATGAAATTATAAAAATGGTTTTATAGAAACTGCAAAAATATATTTATTATTAATTACTTCATTAAAATACAGTAAAAAAATTTGAAAATTTACAATCAACTAAATAAATATAATTAATTACGTAACAAACTATTATACCATATACAATTATAGTACTTATTATAAGTTATAATAATAATATTTTGTTTATATAGCACATTTTCAGAATTAAATCTGTTCAGTGTGCTTTACATAAAAATATGATAAAACGCAATATTAGAATAGGCAACATTATACAATTAAATTACAAAAATATTATAGAGAAAGACTACAAAAATCATTAAAACATTTGATTCACTATCAACAAAATAAACATGGCTTCATTGGGTCATATGAGATATCGTTAATTGTTAAGATGTTTAGATAATTATAATTCATGTTATTCACTATTATTAATTTAGATTGTGATTAATATATAGACTGTTTTTAATGCTTGTTAAATTTTAATGAGCATTTCTAATTTCCCCATTAGTTTTCTTGAAGTACAAACAAAAGAATCTTTTAGAGTAAACAGTATAACATTTTTAGATCAGGTGTATGAACCCAACTGCAATAAACCAGTGGCAATATTTGGGAACTATTTGATGTAACTATATGTTAATATTCTGCTGTTTTTCAGGAGGAGAAAACTGGTCAGATTTTGTTTTACATGAAGGGTGCTGATACTGTGATGTCAACCATTGTGCAGTATAATGATTGGCTAGATGAAGAGGTCAGTTCTCCTAGGTCAAGTTTGAAAATATCCACATTTAGCCTTATACCAAAGGCTCTATGCGCTTTACAGTATCATACCGGTCATTAAATTTGTAACCTCTATACATTTTGTATACATTATATTTTATGCAATTTATCATTTATAGGAAAAGTAATCTATAAGTTAAAGATGTATTGTCAGAAATAATTTTGAAATTAACTTGAGCATAGAAATTATTGGATTAAAAAAGAAATGTGTACCATGATTCTTATACTGGATAATGATAGTAAAAATAATAGAACAATGACTGGAATTTTTCTATCATTTTTTGATGTAAAATTACTGATAAACATTTTTAAGGACACTAATTTCAGTGATCAAGTTGATAATATTTATGTTACTTCAAACTGATCAAGTTAATTTCAAAAATAATTTTTTATGGTAATTTTCATGGGACAGTGCATCTTTAACTAAATAACTTTTTTAAAATGTTGCCCAATAAAAAAAAAATTGCTTTTTGAACACTCCCATTAAATGTAGTAACAGTCAGTTTTCCTTTCCTGTACCTGAATATTGAAACAAGTTGCCTTGTATCATTGGTGAGTCACCTACACTGAAAGTATTTGAGACAACTGATTAATTTTCTGCAAAAGAAAAGGTAGCTTGGGCCTTTGTGCCTGAAAGCTAACCTGGGAATTGTGTTTCAATTTATATTTTTTCTTAGAGTTTTGGGTTTTCATTACCTGGATGTTAATGTATTCTTTATTGATGTGAAGCACTTTGTAAAAAGCTTTTTATAAATGAAATTAAAAGCAAACATAAAATTAATATTTCTTTTGGTCATACCTATAAAACCACAACAGTATTAACTTTTACATATTTGTTTATATTACAGTGTGGAAACATGGCAAGGGAAGGCCTTCGAACTTT
The DNA here is from genome assembly GCF_011630105.1 of Anneissia japonica. Classification (NCBI taxonomy): domain Eukaryota; kingdom Metazoa; phylum Echinodermata; class Crinoidea; order Comatulida; family Comatulidae; genus Anneissia; species Anneissia japonica. The sequence goes on from NW_022754077.1 coordinate 609,469, forward strand.
GGTTGTAGGAAAGAAGAAACTAACTGAAGACCAGTATAATGATTTTGAAGTAGGAAATGCTTTAATTTCCAATAATTCTTTTGAATATTTTCTCAAAGTATCTGAGGATTCCACAAGACGTTCCACTTAAGCTAGTGTGATTTCAGACAAGTGCTCACACACAGTGACACTTAGTTTAGATTAACACTTCTTTTCAATCTGTATTTGATGAGTGTATTTGCTATAAGATGTGAAGTGATATATAAACAATATGAGGCATTTCCCATTTTTAAAATTGATTCTGTTTAGCACAGTGAACTCTGCAAATATGTTTATAAACTTCAGAGAGAAATTGTTTTATTATTAAGTGCTTGATTTATAGACTAATTGTTTAAATGATTGATTATTTATTGATAGATTGATTGATCAGTACATTAACTGACTGACTGATTGATTGTTTGATTTGTTGTTACTTTCAGAGTCGTTACAATCATGCAAAGCTAAGCATGGTAGATCGTGGAAGTAAGGTGGCAGCCGTGATAGAAAGCCTCGAGAGGGACATGGAACTACTATGCCTTACAGGGGTGGAAGACAGGCTTCAACAGGATGTTAGGCCAACACTTGAACTACTCCGTAATGCTGGCATTAAAGTAAGCAACGTTAACATTTGCTTTGTGTTTATCAATTTATTATTAGAGATGTGTTAGGTGGTAAGGTTGCTTGCCGTTCATTTCCAGGGTGTTCAGTTCAAATCCTTCATTCACTTCAACTCTATTTTCTGAGTGTCATATATGGTTTTTGGTTTATATAATAACAATAATTATAATAAAAATAATAATATTAATAACTAGCACTAACTGGGACTTGTTATTTTTCCCTTAACGTTGTTTTCTTAATTGTTCTCTACTTTCTCCATTATCTAAGTTCCCCTAAGGTAGGTTTTAGTAGCATAAAAATAATAATAATAATAATAATAATAATAACATTAATAATTGGATTTGTATAGCGCATTATGCAAAAAAGCCTTTATGTGCTTGGTGATTGAGCGCTTTGAGTTTGAATGGGAATTAAGATGTTGCCCTATAAACTAAACCTACTTCCTAAACTAAAGCATGGTTGGCTGTTGGCTCCAAGGAGTCTATCCACCCTTCCATCGACGGATGCTGAAACCACCAAATTTCATTCTTTAGGTGGCAAGTCAAAAGGTTTTTAATCGGATGGAATTAATATATTTATGTATTTTTAACTTTTTACATATTTGTTTTATTAAAAAATTCTTTCCTGTTTTACCGTTTATTGATGCAATAATATATCTCTTTGTTACTCAACAATATATATATATATTTTCAAAGGTCAGCATTAAATATTATATTTCTGTTTGTTATAGATTTGGATGTTGACCGGAGATAAGTTAGAAACAGCAACATGCATTGCAAAAAGTTCTCGTCTTGTTGGGCGTACGCATGATATATACACATTCAAGAATATAGCCAACAGAGCAGAAGCACATCTTGAACTAAACGCCTTCCGTAAGAAGAACGATAGTGCTCTTATCATCCTTGGCGACTCCCTTGATGTGAGTTTTCTATTCAGTTTACTTCGCAACATTCAAAATACTGTTATTTAAATCCCTTTATGAGCTTGCTGAATAATTAATCTAATCGTTATGAGCTTGCTGAATAATTAATCTAATGGAGTATGAATATATAAATGAAGAAAAATTTATTTTATAAATTATTGTATTCATTACTGTACTTTACAAAATGTATTGTTTACATATGTTTGGTTTTGTTTAATTTTTTACCTTTTGTTGTGACAAACCATGGTTGGCCTTTGACCTTGATCTGGGCAATGTAAATCAAACCTGTAGTAATTCTTTTTTTTAATCATTATTCTATTTTTATCTCAAAGCCTCATTTTGTGACTTGGTTTTAAAGCATAGGACCTGTGGAAGACCATTAGATTAGTGCCGAACTGGATCCCAAGTTTAAATATAGAAATACTCTTATCAATTATTATATTATATTATTATTATTTATATTTTCAGGTTTGTTTACGATATTATGAACATGAATTCATGGAGTTAGCTGTACAGTGTCCTGCAGTGGTCGTCTGTCGCTGTTCTCCAACACAAAAAGCCGGCATCGTCAACTTGATACGAACACACACAGGCAAAAGAACTTGTGCAATAGGTAAGGCAGAAATAATAGTGACAAAGTATTGATTTTAGTTTTATTTTTTTTTCTTCATATAATTGCCATTATTCAGTACACACAAGCTTAATATTCATATACATAGATAGAGAAACATTACATTAAGTAACAAGGTCAGCGTAGTATTGAAGATATTGGGGGTCAGCCTCTAGATCTGTAATGATGCTTATGGGAGGGGTTAAAGGTCATGTATCCCAACATCTAACTGTAATCTAACAATTACTGACATTTCAAATAAAATTCCTTCATTAAACTCAACCAATAAAACTTGCCCTCCCTCATACTACTGCTATGTTTTCTATGTTGTTACAGTACATTTTTGACTCATGTTTAGTCAATTGCTATAATTGTAAGTTTCAGTACTTTTTTTTGGGGTTCACTATCAAAAAATATTTTACAAAATATTATGAATAAATATATAGGTGCAATGGTTGGAGCATTAAAAATATTACAACATAAAGAGAGCTGTGGGGAAAACTATGAAATCAGACAAAGTTGAACAAACAAAAAAAAAAAACAAGTATATCATGTATAATATATCAATTCTGTCAGTAGAAGTGGAATCGTGGCTTGAGCCTCATCGCCAGTGGCCACAATTCATTGAACCAAAACATATTTGATATTCTTTTAATTCTTCATTCATACTGTGGTTGAAATACTGATTTGAAATGGCCCAAAAATCCCCTGGACGGCACATACTGTGTATAAAAATACTCTCATTTACAAGCATTTGCTTTAATACTCAATAATAGTTACTGTTAAGTGAAGAAAATTGCAATTAAAAAAAATTCATGCTCACACATAAAATGTTGTTGGACGTGGTAATAGTGATAATAATAATGATGATTTAGTGGATAATAAATATATATTGCTATATTTTTTTTTTCCCTTTTTATAAAGTACTTATTTTTCACTAAACTTAAATAACACACCGTCGGTGCCATTGTTAAGACTTTAATATCTGAAGGTCATTTGTCTGCTTGGGTTCCATAGTTTGGAACACTGTTTTTCCAAACTAAACAGTTTATCTGTCCACTTATCATTCAAGATGACAATTGTACATGGCCGAATTGATAGTCTACGATGGCTTGAAAGTCAAGAGTTAGATTTGTTGTCAATCTGAGTGTGCTGTGTATTAACTCTGTTTTCAATTATTGCATGGTACTTCTGTCCGTTGAACTCAAACACCTTTGCATAGTTAAATGCTAGGCTCAAAGCAGGTGTGGTATACACAATATCACCATTGGGACTCTTATTCATCCCTGGCTTGTACCCATCCCTGAGTATTCTTCCAATTCCTTTGATATCAGTGCCATGGAATTCAATCTGCCAAACTTTTTTATTACTCAACCAGTCATCATATTTTCCGCAACCATTTAATGCAAACTGTTGCCATCCTTTATCAAGCACGCAGCCTCACCAGCAATATATTTTTCCTCCATCACGCACCACTAAAGGATCATTATCTAGCATGCCCTCATCAATTCCATTGGCCAATAAAATTTGCACACTATTAAAGCTGGGATGCTGATTTTTTGTATCAACATTAATCTCAGGATCATAATCTGGATATGAAAACCAACCTGCATAAAAACAGAAATAATAGGTTAAAAATTTCAAAAGGGCTATAAACCTAAATTTTCCAAATTCCATAAGCACTGGACCTAAGTTCCACAAGTCCATAAACCAAGTTTTATAAGCCATGGACTTTCAAAGTGTCAATCAAACTTAACAACTCACCAATCAAAATAGCGCAAGGAATAAATATGCATGTGTGTAACAAGCACACATGTTGTCCCAGGAATGCACGTGTTTTGTGGGACCTTAGCAACAGTATCCAAGGGGCGGAGCTTAGCGAAAGTTCTATTGTTCACAAGCTCTGAATGTGGTCCACAAGATGGACATGGACTTTTAATCCACAAGGATGGTCCAGCCCTAAATGTGAGGTTAACTTGCCCAGTGACCTAAGGTCCTCCAGCATATATACTAGGGAACTTTCGATCGCACGACGACGGCAGGACGTAGAACGTAATGACGTCAGTAAAATTCATCTGCGCATGCAAGGACGTTAAGGTCACCTCGTCGAGTAGATTCTGGAACGCTATTTGACCAAATCTACATATGCAGAGAATGTAGGACGCCAGGTACGACGGTTACGCATGAGTGATTCCGTTGTAGCGTCCTGACCTACTACCTTGGATACGGGCCTGTACTGTCTTATTGACATAAAATTGTTGCTGCTGATGGTAGTAGTGACTATGATGATGATGGTTGTAGAGGATATAAATATTGCTTTAATACTTCTTTTTTTCTTTTCTGTAAGTTACTTTTTTCAGTGAATAACATACCATTGCATAGTTAAAACTGTCCTTATCGGAAGGCTGTTTATCTGTTCGTTTTCCATAGTTCAGAACACTGTTTTTCCAAACTAAATAGTTTGCCTGTCCACTTATGGTCCAGGATGAGAATTGCACATGGCCGAATAGCTTGGCTATGATGTCTTGAAAGCCAATAGTTACTTTCATTGTCAATTTGAGTGTGCTGTGTATTATCACAGTTAACTCTGTTTTCAATTATTGCATGGTACTTCTGTCCATTGTACTCAAACATCTTTGCATAGTTGAATGCTAGACTCAAAGAAGGTGTAGTGTACACACTAATACCGTTGGGACCTTTCTTCTCCCCTGGCTTGTACCCATCCCTGAGTATACTTTGAATGTTTTCTATAGGAGTACCATGGAACGCAATCTGCCAATCTTTATTACGCAACCAGTCATCATCATATTTTCCACGAACATTTAATGCAAATCGATGCCAACCTTCATCAAGTATGCAGCCTTGCCAGCAATATAGCTTTCCTCTATCATGTATGACTGAAGGATCATTATCAAGTTTTGGATCTAGCATGTCCTTATCAATTCCATTATCCAATAATATCTGTGGACTATTAAGTCTAGGATGCATATTTCTGTCAACATTAGGCTCTGCTGGCACATGGGCATATCCTGTTGAAAACCAATCTAAGCAAAAACAGAAATAATAAGTTAAAGTCCTGGATGTAATGTCAACAGTGCAGTGGTGGAATCCAGGAATTTGAAATTGAGGGGGCTCAGGGATAGACTTTCAAAGCCTCGGCCTCACCATGGTTGGAGTTGAGGCATGAAAATTAATGATTACGGCACCTTTAGATGGCCAGAAATGGCACTAAAAAACTTGAATGTAATCTTCTCCTCCTTTCCATTTTTTAAAATAATTTTGAAAAATTAGGGGTGGGTGTCCTAAGGAGAAGTTCCACAAGCCCTTGACACAAGTTCCAAAAGCCATTAAACGTAAGGTCAAGCCCTGATATAAGGTCCATATGCCCTGGATATATGTTCCACAAGACTATGAACCAATTTTTTTTAGCACTGGGTCACAAGCACTTAAGCTGAGCCACAAGATGGCTATATGATCCACGGTACAGGGTTGATTCACAAGCACTAAATGTAAGTTTTTTAATGCCCATGGACCAGGGTCCACGAGCATACCTATACAGTACATGAAGCTACATGGTGTGCATGGAGATATAAGGATATTTAAAATGTCAAGAGTAATTACAAAATGGTAGTTTCAATACATGATCTATCTTATACATCATGAAAAATAATTTAATGCAATGATTATAATAGTTTGGACATTACAGCCATTTAGATATGTAGTAATGGAATAATGATACTGAATTGTGACATATTACTATAGTATAAAAGGTGTAGTTTTTCACACTTCATTTAGTTATACAAGAATTATACTTACCCCCCATTTTTTCTTTTATATATAATATTTGATAGCTTCTATCTCAATATGACGTTAACTTGGTTAATCTTCATACCTCATTGTTTCTACTTCCTGGTGTCATTTTTTGCTATGGTAATGTAACAAAGACCCAATCAGAATGCTGTTAATCAGTCATGTGATTTATTGAAAGCTAAATATAGCATTGGGAAATTTCTTTATGTAATCAATGTATTATGTTTTTAAGCCTTTTATTAAAGATGTGTTGAGATATCATTTGTGTATTCAGTATTGGAACCAGACTATTAATTGACATAAACTTGATAACACTGGTACATTGATTAAAGATAAAATGGAATTCCATGAAATGACAAAGGTGAACAGTATACTTTATGTTTAATCTGGAACAATGTGCACAGTACAATATTAGGATACATGTGTACTTCGGTTTTGTTCGGTTTTGAGGAAATGGATTATAGCTTGCTATCATAAAGTGTATACCATTCTTGATTGTCCCAGATGTTTGTGTACTGCTTCTTCCTCCTGCACTTTAATTAAATACAGCTTGCAAAGTACTAGCACTCCAAAAACCGACAAGTAATAGCCAAGCTTAGCGTAAGTAGGCAAGTAAACTTCCCAAGTTAAGTAATAATCTATGAAAGCCAGGTAAAATTATCTAAACTAGAGTAATCACTCAATAGAGTGCATACCTCCGACCTGTGTTTGAATACTGAACAATAAGCAGGCCGTATATGATTTGCAACCCTGTACCTTTACAGAACAATACACAGGCTGTGTATAATGGACGATTCCATTATTTTCGTCCCTCCCCTTAATACTGAATAATAAGCAGGTCGTGTATGATAGGAGATTCCATTATTTTCTTTTGTGCTCGAGGGTAGATTTGCTACAATCTGATTTATTGATTTTTCCGAGTGTTATTTCGGAAAGTACCGTCAACGTCTGCTTATGAAACTTGTTGAATTTAGATGGCAGAATTAGAGTAAACCCAGGAAAAGTATGGTATGGAAAGCCATTGGTGCGAACAAATTTAGAGACTGGAACCCAGTCTAGCTTGGGGGTAAAAAAATTGAATTTCCATAACCTTGACCTTGTCCTTTGACCTTCCCCAAAATGTAATCATCTCTTACTTTTTTTCATGTAGGCCTACCGTTCCATAAATTTTTATGATGATCCATTCTTTATTTTTTTCATAATCTTGCTACAAACAATAGTGAATAAGAAAAGAATCATGAAAGAAGTGAAAAAGTAACTATGTAATTAAAAAAACAGATGAGTCTTTCTTGTAGACATAAAGCAACAGTCATGGAAGATTAAATGTATTGTGAGCTGAAAGACAGTTCTCCACTCCCATTCAATTCTCAAAAGTATGTCGCTACCACCTTTTACTTTCTCATAGTGTACAGTAGCATAAAAAAACTAGACTGTGATGTGATGATGTCTGTTTTTTTATATACTCCTAAGCCTTTTTTTGTCCTCATTAATCTCAACGCTTCACATCATGCTTCGCATCTTCTCAGCTGTGCATGTGGTTTTCACATTCAGTCTGTCAGTCTCCTGTTTATGTGGTTTATAGAATATGATTGCATTTCCTCACAATAATTTCTTTCTAAAAGTTTCACCATGATTGACACCTTGTTATTTTAGAATCTTCATTATTCATAATGGTTTTTTTTTCTTCTCAAAGAGGAGTCTGGTGGGGGTAACAAAGTGAATAGGTCTCTGTATAAAATATCAACCAGAGAATCAATTTACCAATGAAGGTATAATATTTGAAATTACAAGATAATATAATATTTAAATTAATAATTAAATAATTAATTCAAATTTTAATAATATATTTTTTTTATCCAATTTTAACATAAAATAATAATATATATTTTGTTTTCTAATTTACAGACTACTTACAAAAAATATTAATTTCACTGCCAACCAATTAAACGTTCTATTCATAAGAGATAAAAAAATTTATTTATGTATCAAGGAAAACATTTTCCATTTCTGTTTTTAGTAGAACGCTAATAGTTATTTAATATAAAAAATTCAACATTTAACATGAGGATTAATTTTGGATCCAAGGGGTGGCGAAAGAAGTGTTCTGCCCAAGCAGCAGCTGAATAATCCAAGTGTGTAATGGCTCCACAGATTCCAGGGGATGTAGCCTTCTAGACCTCACAATTATAGTGAACATCCACCAACCATAGGCCTCCACTGGTACTTTGCACTCCTAGCAAATATGTCCTAGATCCGCCTCCTACTGTAGATTACCAAGTCCATGGCCATTAAATGCAGATGTGATTATACACATCTTCACAAATATGTTCTTGCAATTGCCTTATACATTATTAATGTAAACAAAAATTAAACTTGGCAAGTTGGAAGTCTTCAATGATAGAGCAAAGTTTGATTCCTTATATGGTAGTATATTACAGTGTTGCATCCTAAATAGATAGTTATAAGTACATGTTTTGCGGACGTATTCGATTAGTGCAATTAGAGCATGTCGTCTCCCAGACTTTACGCTTTGTTTCCTCAAATTTAATATAATAATATTTATTATCTTGTCATCATCCCTTAGGATGAGGGATGGGCAGTTGTATAACTTTCAGCTGTTGGAGATATGAACTGCATATTCAGGGTTATGATATTGCTTTCGCTTATCCAATAATGAAGGAGACATGTTAATTACTGGGTGGAAATTTAATTTTGGCTTTGCTCCACTTGGAAGGGGAATTTTATTGGCTTCTGTTTTTCTTCATGTTGTCGTTAGTAGTAGTGGTGTTAGTATTGGTGGTGTTAAGTGTGGTGTTTGTGGTGGTGGTTGTAGTGTTGCTAAATTCATTGTTACCATAATTATGAGTGTGTGTTATGTCCGATTGTTTAAAAACTTGGCAAAATACAAGAAAACAAGTGGCCTATCCACTATAGGTACTTTTGCGATTATGCAAATTGTTTAGAGAGTAGTATAGCTCAGTTGGCTCTGCTAAGAGATGTGGGATGTGCCCTTACTGAAAGGGAGAATATTGACTATTACTTACATTGAACCTACTCCCTCTGTATTGAAAGGTAAGCACCTGACCTTAATTTTAAAAAGCTGCTTCTCTGCCATTTAATGTTAGAAACCTTTTAAAATTGCTGTTGCAATGTAATCATCTGGAATATAATCAATTAGATTAATTAAAATCTGTTTCTTAATTTAAGAAATATGTTATTTCATTTCTTTTCATTTATTCTGTCTTTGGAACACGACAAAGAAAGATACATAATAAACAAATGATTAGGAGGTATATAAAATTAGAGGATAATAGGATAATCAAATTATATCGACTATTTAGTGATAATCCAAACTACTAACAATGTTTTATAGACAAAGATTATTTGTAGAAATTAGTAAATCCAAATTACATTAATTTTATGTATAAAGCAAGGATAAGAAAATCTGATAAATTAATTAAATTGTAATCCTGTTTGTTACACAATGAATGAATCAATTAATTTAGCTGTTAAACTAGTAGAGAAATATCAAAATTATAAGTAGGTAGAAAAGACTGAAATTGAATGACCTTTGGCCTACATTAATCAAGCGTTAGGAAATCGGAATAATAATTCTAAAAATAGCATTCATCAACTGGGAATCTGTCCTGGCATTCAGTATTAACTGTCGAAATAAATACATCAGAAAAAATGCAATATCACATCTCTGTTGGCAAATATTTATACATACTTCATATAGATAGAAATATATTATGACAATTTATTAACAATGACCCAGAAACATGGAAATCCTATAATGATGGTATTTCAAAGTAAATTACAAAATAAATTGCTATGTAAATGATAGAATTATTGTAACACCAAATCTAGAGAGAATATGATTCAATGTTTCTACCTTTATTGGGTCATCTACAGGAAAATTAATTCATGTCTGGACCCTCATTCCACCCATTGCTTTATTCATATTATTACACATCATTTAGGAATTTAGCCGACAGTGTTCAGAAATAAAAATGTCTGCAAACCTGTCGTGTACGATGAATTGGAATTGTGAGAAAATAATAAACATATCCATTTGCACTTGGCAATACTAAAAGCATCTGTGTAACAGCTGTGGGAATTAATCCTATGTTGCCACGCACACACTCTTAATTAAAAAAATGACTGTAAAAAATGTACCCCATAGTTTCATGGTTCTGAAGTTCACACTATAACTGGAGCACAAATAAATGAACATACATATTATACAGGTTTTGTTTTATTGGAATTCTGCCCATTTACAACGACTCAAATTTCATTTAAAAAAAAAATTCTTATGGCTCAGTATATCCATGGAGGATTTAAATTCCTCCATGTTATATCTATTTAAATTAATTGGTATAAAATCATTGGATTAAATTACTATTTGAATCTGTATAATGTAGTACTGTTAAGACCTATTTATTAGAAACCAAGAAAATATCGCCCTCTATATTTTGGGTGCAAAGGAGTGTGAAAAGAAAACAGACCATTAACCTCTCCAAATCCCCCTGTTGCCTGACGCTACAACAAGGTCCTCAGATCCAAAATTAAAAAAATTATAATACTTGCCCTTATATTGTGGTCTAACAGCATAATTTGTGCCATATTAATCCTTGTGAACCCTACCATAGATTTTCATTCTGTGACCCTGACCATTGCTCTAGTCATCCCGTTAGTTCAAAACCCCCCATCAGACATGTTGGAACCGCTTGTCGGCAAATTTCTGGAGCCACCGCTGCCTGATATGGCCAGCTGTGGGTGTGGTCTTCCCTGTTACCCCAGTTACTTAATTTTGAAAATATACTTTTTTGGTATAAGGCCAACATACATATAGATTAGATGCTATAGTAAGCATGTACCTGTATGTAAACGTATATATATATATTTGTTGTGATTTTCTTGTTCAAAGACTTAATATTATTCCTTTCAACCATTGAGTTATAATCTCAAAATAATTAAAGCTCTATGAACTCCAATTAAAGATATTTCTTGCTTCCATGATTCTCAATTATTGGTATAATAAACAAATTGCATCGTGCGTGTGAAAAACCATATCGTGAGACCGTAATTATGAGTGTGTGTGATGTACCCATATCATGAGAAATGCAGCTAATGCAATTACAGTGGAACTTTTCAATTGATTTTTTTTTTCAATTGACAACTACTCTTGTCAGTACTTTGTCAACAAGAAATGTCTGAAATTTTGAAAACTGTCTTATAATAGTTTGTTTAAATTACCTGGTTAGTCTTTTAAGTCATGATTCCAAATTGAATTGTTGCCATTACAATAAAGTACAGGTATTTATAATTTAGACCACCCACTCGCTGTGGGATAAAAGGTAGGGTTTTTTTCAGTTTTCAGTGTTACTTGTTGATTATAATCTTTATCATTGATAAGAGATCAGATGCCAATGAACCATAAAAAACCAGGCTAAGGCTGCCTGCTAGCATTTGTACATAATGGATCTTTTTGTACTGTCAATCAAAGATACATCTTGAATCTGTGTTTTTGTATTGTTAATACAGTATTTTCCCTTAAGTCCTTGATTTTCTCTTGAGTTTTGTGCAGTACACAATTATTTGTAGATATCACATGATAGTAAGTTTGGTATGACCAAATCTTGATCAGTAAGAATAGAAGAAACATAACTAAAAATATATATATTGGTATCTTTATTCACATTAAAATCATATATATACATAAAATAACTCAGTGCAGTTGAGAAACTGAATATAATATAAAAATAATATTTTGAGAAAAACACATTGTCCCCATTTTGCATCTGACCCTAAGATTACTGTTTTTATACCAACTGAGCTAGAATGACTAGCTTATATACTTGTATTTTTCTATTTATGACACCTTTTTAAAGTTAATTTTTAAGATGAACTTCACGCTCTGCAGAATGCAAAGCATAATAACATGACGGGTTATGAAGTTGTTCATAAAGCAGCGCTAATTTTAGCTGGCCCAAACGGAATATTTAAATTTTTTGAGCTATCTTAGCTGTGTTACATTATGTAGCCTCTAGACGTGCTGATGTCATAAGGGGTAACCTTCCTCATAAGAGGTAGCATGAGCCTCATTCTTGGGTGGGAACAAGGGGGTTATGTTCTAGAGCCTCAGGGTTTCTGCATTTTCAGTCTAGGCCTACTGATTATCATCATACCCAACGTTTCTGTCAACCACACAGGTGTTCCGCCAAATGTTTTTTGTTTTTTTGGCCTAAACAACTGTAAAGAATATTTATTTTTAAACCTTGTTTGACCTTTCTGATTTTCTGTGATATACATGTCACAGGAAAATACCAAACTTTTAAAATCTTTAAATTCCATTAAATCATAAATGTAAATAACAAATAATGGTTGGAATTCACAAATGTTTGATTTATTGTAATTTTTATGGCAAGTCACCATGTACTAGTTGTTGGGTAAAATACACGAAATAACCTGTCGATTGACGTTACACCATAATAATAATGAAATACTGATTTGTTTTCAGATCCCAGAAATATCAGAGAATCCTTCCTATCCATTGCTATAGCAACACCTTTAAATAACTCTTAACCAGTAGAAATAAGTACTAAAGTTTGAAAAACATTAGATTTAATAGCTTTCTTATGGACTAATGAAATGTCTTGTCCATTGTACTGTATATGTGTGGCAAAGGCAAGCCAAACTAGTCACTGGTCGCAAAAATTGATTTTTATTTATCAGTAAAGAGTTAAAGATGAAAAGGAGAGCTACAAAATGGTAAAAGTGTCATTCAAATCTGACATTTCCTTATGAAGTTATTAGTATTTAAACATACAGCTGTTTAAAGAACAATATTTGAGAAATCAGCCTTCAATGTTTATGATTTTGGGCATTTCTCAGGCAGAAGCCATCACCAGATTGTTAAAAAATGTTGTTTCAACATTGAAAATGGGGAAAACAACAGCATATCATGATGTATAGATATATAAAGGTTGGAACAATCAAATAGATTTTTAAAATTTTGACATTTCAGCATGTTTCGGCTATTTTCTCTGAAACACGATTTGCAACAAGGGACCGGTTTGGCTTTCTCTATAGCTTGGCTAACAATATTGATAGTTATGCTATAGTCAGATACAGTATACCTCCATTATGTGCTCCTTTTTATCTGTCCTCAAGGATTTTACCTAAATTTTTATAATCTAGATTATTTATATGCAAAAGGTACTACTCCTTTGGGGAAGTAACTCAGAAAATGTGTTTTTTGTGTGATAGTCCGTCTACATAATAGGGAACTTCTGATTGCAGGATGACGGTAGGACGTAGAACATAATGACATCAATAAAAGTCATCTGCGCATGCGAGAACGTTAAGGTCACCTCGTCGAGTAGATTCTGGAACGCAATTTGGTCAAATGTGCGTATGCAGAGAACGTAGGACGATCACGCATGAGTGATTCCGTTCTAGCATCGCGTCGTCGCACAAATCGAAAGCTACCTAATATAAGGTATATAATTATACCATGGAGTTTGTAGTTTTGGTATTCCATATTTTGTATGGATCATAAATAACCAAGAACTATCTAATCATTTCCCCTTTTATGAATTTAATACTAATTATACCAATTCCAGATTTGTAAATAAAAATTACAATTTTCTATTACCCAAGATAACGCAATTGTTTGCTTTGGTAGTTTATACCCTGTAGTAGTTTTCACATATTAAAATTATGGTGTCCTTTACTCTCTATTGTGTGATTAACCCATTTGCAGAACAAGAATATAGTAACAATATAACATTATTTATATATTTAATTCTCCATGAGAATTCTTTGGGGTGACATATTGTCAGCATTGAAATACAAGTTCATTCCTTCAATGCCATGGTCTAATAAATTACAGTAGTCTAATAAAGTACAACAGTTTACAATAAAATCTTGTGTAGACATAAAATAAAGTATAGTCTTTCAACTGCTACTTCGTCAAAGTAAATTTATTACTCTACTGCTGTGAGCAGTTATATGAATTACAACAAAATGCCAGTTGTGTACGCCCAGGACAGTGGTGTCTGGTTCATCGGGTGGAGGAACTGAACTGTGATTGGAGGTGTCTTGTGTTCGAATCCTCTAGGGATTTCTTGTCTGTACTTAATGAAGTAGCTACTTCATACCATATTTTATATTATTACAGTGTATTCTATATAGTGGATCCATCGTACTCAAATAATAAATTAATTTTTAAACGAGGAAAGTATATAGTAGTTAATTTTACACTGGATCCAAATCTGTAGGGATTTCTTTCATCTAATGAAGTAGCATACCATATTTTATATTATTATAATGTATTCCATATAATGGCTCCATCATACTCAATTAATAAATTAATTTTTAAGCAACGGAGGTATATAGTAGCTAATTTTACACTGGATCCGAACCAAAATTCAGACTGTGTTTCCAATACACTGTATGCCTTTGCCAGTGTCCCTGTTCTTACATACTGATACAATTTTCTGATCGGTTCGGTGAAGCTTTTCGATCTCGAAAATTCAGGATCAGTGTGAATGAACCTTAATAAAATCTCTTGTGCTTGCAGAGAAAAGCCCTGTTCCGACTACGAAATTGTATGTGGCAAAAAATTATTGTATGCCTATATATAGTCATGATGTGCCTATATATGGTCATGACGTGCCTATATATGGTCATGATGTGCCTATATATGGTCATGATGTGCCTATATATGGTCATGATGTGCCTATATGTGGTCATGATGTGCCTATATATGGTCATGATGTTGATGTGCCTATATATGGTCATGATGTGCCTATATATAGTCATGATGTGCATATATATGGTCATGATGTGCCTATATATGGTCATGATATGATGTCATCATGACCACTTTAGGCATGTCACATGTTTTTGGTCAAAATGAAATTTGATAGTCTGGCCAAAGCTTGACGCAATAAATAGTGAGTGGAGTTGAATGGCTTAGTGGTTAAGGTGCTTGCCTTCTAATCCCAGGGTAATAGGTTCAATTCCTGTCACAGCAGGAATTTTTCTCACGACCAAAACAACTCCACTCCCTAGGCCTCAAAAAGGGGACTTGATTTATAAAGCATCATTCCATCCTTTAACTGGCAAGTGTACCTGCTGTTGAATGGATATGAAGGGAAATAATAAACATATATCAATAAAAATATAATGTGTATAATTTTTTATTTTAAAACCTACTCATGTAATTTAGCTCTGCTACATACAAGATGGATTTTGATAACATAAAATTAATTTGAATAACATTCCACCATCATCATCATCATTTTCTTATGCTTCATGTTAGTCAATTTTGGATTCATTCTTCTCCATTCCTTGTTCTGCTTTAATTTCCTTTTCTAATTGGCAAAAATCGATTGCTTTCTACTGAGTGTCACTTGGCGCTCATAGCAATTACTAAACTGCCAGACCATATAAAGAAATCATGCTTCTTGTTAATTATTACAGGACTTTTATAATCCTGAGTTTTAGAAATTCTTGGCATAGCTTATTGCAATATGATTTGACAGAAAGGGTCATGTCAAATTACCAGAAAATGAGGCAGGCTATGTGATATCATGAGGATACTATAAAGATAACATTAATATAGCACTTTACTACATTTATAATAATATTGTACAGTAATTGCAGATTGTATAACTCCCTATGTACCATTTCCTGAAATAATGTTATATAATTTAAATCAAAAACTCCTTGTACACTTTATGTACAATGTTATGAATTAAATTAATTAATTTTTTTTAAATAACAATAATGGTGATAATAATAACATCAAAAACAACAACAATAAACAAATTTGAAATGTTGATAATTATGAATTACCCACTGATTTTGTGGAAAGATATCCACCTATTACCTTTGGTTTAGGGCAAATAGAAAAATTTATTAGATTATCACTCCCGCCCACGTTAAAAATTTCGGAAATATTGATGCGGGAATAATTTTATCTTTATTTATTTATTTATGTATTCATTTTTTTTTTGTTGCATCATTTATTTTAACTGCATAAAAACAACTTTGGAAAAAACAAATGCTCACAAAATATAAAGGAATTGGCTCCGAACTCGGCGGACTATAAACTCTTCCAATTGATTAGATCAGACATTGGGTTGAAAATGCAAAGCCCTTTTTTTAAACTTGTTTACTGTCGCTAAAAATAAACAGCTCGCTAACTGCGGTTAAAAGTAGACAACACAGCGGTCCGTCCGTAAAGAGACCCGCCCAGTAGGCTGATCGGATCGTTAATTCACAGCGTGTAGACTCACATTCCACAGGGACTCTCGCTGCTAAAAATAACTCATTACATAATGCATTACAAGTGGGCGGCTTCCTTGTGATGGATGTGTTTGATTGCATTGGTTGGGCAAAAACTAACCTACGACATCAAGAAAGAAAGTTTAGCCAAATGCTGGCCTAGCTAGAGGTGAAGACCAAAGCCTAGGCGCCTATGCCTACTCTATAACTATAATTAGGGTGTTCCCTTCGTTTTGATGCTCAAGTAATGTCTGATTTTTTTCACCGGAATATAGGCCTAGTTTTAGGTAGGCCATTGGATCACAGGGCAGTTGTTAAGTGCATCTGCCACTTCGAAAACCAATGTCATGTTCGTTCTGTTCATGCACACGGGAATCCCCGGGTATAATCCTGTCTCTTATACACATCAAAAAAAAAACCTCCCGCCCTCATCAATTTTGTTGATAATTTAATAATTTTTTCTATGTGCCCTTACCATTGAATGGAGACTTCAGATCATAGAAACTGTGTCAATAGTCTAGTTTTTATGACTGGAATTTTTTTTTTTAGTCTGGTCATGTAAGACTACCGCAGCATGCATCATATTAGAAAACAGATGTGTCACAGCCTACAGAAAATCACAAGTGGGCATGTAGGGCAACACCTCTGAGTTGACCCTTGACTCAAGGAGGCACAGATGCTATGTTACCACATTGGTGGCTTGTAAATAGTCATCTTATACCTAATATATTACTGGCATTTGCTTGCTACTTTTTTCCATGCTATACAAATTAGTTATAATTATTTATTATTATTTTATAATTGCATTCTGATTATGACAATTATTATAAACATTAAAAGATCATTAATGAAAACTGTCCACAAATCTGTACTGTATTATTGTTGTTACCATTATGTTGTTTTGATATTTTCAAATATTGCCATTATTGTTTGTTTGTTTTATTTGTTTTATTGCTTTTTCCACACAATACAAAATAAATAGTAAAAGAAAACAATTAATAAGCCTGATAAAATATAGTACATAAATGATAGTTACATAATCTTAGAAGATTATGTATTGTTATTAAATACTTATATTAAACAAAAAAGACAAGATGCCTCACAATGACATCCTACAAAGGAGTTGAAATTGACAAGAGAAGTTAAGCCAAATTGTGTGTCTCTCTCTCTCATGGCCTATTTTATCAATTTGTACTGCTGTTCGAACTTAATCACAGATACAGTATTTTTATTTAGTCATCTGGAATCCGTTTCCCAAAACTTAAATCTCATTGATTTCCAGATGTAGTTCACAACTTCCTAGTGTTACTTTTACCTACAAATTCCATTTAAAATATTAAATTATGTTTTATTGGAACTTTGTTCACCTGCCTTGCAATATCAAGGTTTTACCTAAAGATTTTAAAAATTTATGTGGTGGAGATGTTCCATTTTGAGTGTTATTTTAAACTGTATCTTGTTACATTCTCCTTTGATGTATACTGATATTGAAACCATTTCCTCTCTGTCTTCCTGGTGACTTGTCATAAAGCTGAGAATTCAAATGTGATTATAGATGCCTTTAGGCTAAGGATGACATTAGGTGATATTATACGAGTGTTTATCATTGCACAATCGATTTCATTGCTGTCTTATGACTCAGCTCTCTGTAGACAACAGTCATGACTCTGTACATTCCGGGGACAGGGGAGGGAAGGGGGCGGAGTGGTACAGCTGTCTGACAGCGGCTCTGACAGTTTATGACAGGCTCCAGGGAGAAAGCCCTGGTAAGAACCTGGGGGAAACTAAGTCCAAGAAAAGTAATTAAAAAAGAAAAAGCATTTTCCCCTCTTTTGTTCACTCCAGGGCCAAAGCCCTGGTAAGAACCTGGGGGAAACTAAGTCCCCCATTGTTTACGGTGTTTTTGTCTTTGTTCAGGTGATGGTGGAAATGATGTCAGTATGATCCAAGCAGCTAATGTTGGTATTGGTATCGTTGGAAAGGTGAGCTATACAATTTGTCATTCTTTGAACTTTGGCCGCGGGTTCGAATTGAATACTTTAGTCAAATTACATATGTCCTTAGCCAAGACACTTCATCAACGTTTGTCTCCAATCAGGAGTATAAAGGCGAGATTTTATTTTACCTTTTTCAGCAGATTTTATTTTTGAAAGATCATATGATGAGGCAGGGGAAAAAAATTGGAATAAAATGTTGTTTTCTTATTTAGCTAATTAAATTGGTTCAGATCAAAACATCAAGGTAGATGAGAAAATAATCAATGTCTTTTATTGATAATAATAATAAATATATATGGTAGTGTTTCAGATAAAATAATTGAGCTTATAAAAAAAAAGGTGCTCCCCAAGATCCTGTTGTGTAGTCATAAAGAATGTGATCATAAACAATTCAATGATCATATTGATAAATGCATATATTATATTTATTTAATTGAGGAAAAAATAAAGAATTTCTGTAGAAAATCTTCAATTTGTCATGAAGGCAGGTGAGCAAAGAGACTACAGTATACAGTATATACAATTTTGTTATGTAAAGACACAAATATATCGGCTGTGACAGGCTTGCAAAACATTGTACAAAACGCATTTGCCAAATGGTTTGTGATAAACTTTATAAAACTGATCTGACACCGATTTAGCTGCATTACTAAGAATGCACTAGTCCCCATGGTTGCCGAGGACAGTACACATTGTGTACGGCTGTTTTTGCAGCCAATTACCAGTGGCAGAAATTATCTGTCTCAGAATTGATAACAGTATAAATGGCTCATTTTAAGTGTACAGATAGAGTAGTGAATGAATCCCTGCCTACGAAGATAGTCATGTAAATATTAAATGGAATGGTTAATCTCTCCACCAATCCTCCCCCAATTATCAGTGGCCTTCGCTCGCTCTACATATATAATGAGTCTTCATAATTATATAATTTTGTTTTGCAAATTAACAAGGTCGAGGTCATCCAACTTTTGTTTATAGCAACAATTAAATTATAGAAAATATAATTTTTGTCGGATAAGATTGCTTAAAAATCAAATCTTCTCCAAACGGTCAAGGAATTTTAGGCCACCAATTAACGAAAATTATGACCATTTATCCAATTTGTCTCCTTCAGGAAGGGAAACAGGCGTCACTGGCTGCCGACTTCTCCATCACGCAATTCAAGCACGTGGGACCACTATTGATAGTTCATGGACGCAATAGTTACAAGCGTTCGGCTGCTCTTAGTCATTTCGTGATGCATCGTGGCTTGATCATCTCAACAATGCAGGCCATTTTCTCGTCCGTATTTTATTTCTCATCTGTTGCACTTTATCAGGGAATTTTGACAGTTGGGTATGTTTTAATTTATTTAATTATTTGCTCAATGCAAAAAAAAGCAATGAATAAATATTGATACAGAAGAAAAAACTCACCGAGAAAGAAAAAAAAAATATTATCAATCTTTACAGGAAATTAAATATTACACATATCATTTACAGACATGTGACATATTCAAATTATAATATTTATGGTAGTATCATAAAGTTTAACAATGTTCTCATGTTATATTACTGAGCATGTTAAGCCTCCAGGGTCATTATCGACATCGAATGTTTGCACTGTTTGCTAGCCATTCCGACTCTCTGAATTAAAATAGTTAGTGTCAGTCGTAGGGGTAATAATGTAAACAAGTAAACTGGTTTCTCACCACACCCTATTTAATGCAGTGAGTGAGTAAGGAGTTTACTTGTTTACTTTATTACCACTATGACCACTATGACTGACACTAACAAATGTAATATAGCGAGTCGGAATGGCTAACAAACAGTGCAAACATACAACATTAAGTATAATGGATAATTGGGCTTTACTCCTCAAATTTAAATATATATATATAGGCCTATGCGTCAGCCTCATGTTTTTTTTAAGTTTCAGTATTAGGATGTAATTTATTTTTATATGTTTCGTTTTCTGTTTTTGAGGTTCCTGAATAACTTGGAATTGAAAGTATTTTCAGTAACCTTAGGAGTATTAATTGGGGGGAGGGGACCCTGATAGTAGCACAAAAGAAAGTGATGGTAGCTAGTAATGGGGTGATATTTAAGCACAGATTTCCAGTGGTGTCTTGAAATAGGGGTGCAGATGGGGGCGCGAAGATGAAGCGGGGGCTTGATGTTCAGTTAAGGGGTGTAAATTTGCAAAATAAGGTGATTTTAGGTGATTTTTAATTACTTGACCATGAATTTGGGGTGGGGGACGACTGGGGTGCACTAGTAATTTTCTAGGGGGGAGGTGATGATACGCCATTGCAGAGCTCTGTGTCTCACCGTTTTTAAGTAATTACATTAATTACATTGCTACAATATGGAGACCTCATTTTGTGTAAATTTTCAACGTGCATAAACGACATATTTATACAAGCCACGGTAATATTAAATCAATGGGTTGATTCTATAGTGCTAAAGGAATCTGTGCATTGTTTTTTGTTTTATCAAACATTGCAGTTTTATCACTAGGATATCACATTTCCTTCAACCTGTTTTAGTTTCCTTATTCATTATCTTTGTATGTTGAGCATCTCTATCATTTTCACTAGATATGTGACGGCTTACACTATGCTACCCGTGTTTCTACTTGTACTCGACCAAGATGTTACACCAGAAACAGCTATGCTCTACCCGGAATTGTATAAAGATTTATTAAAGGTATAATCCTTATTTATTACCATATATGGGATATGTGTAATATGTAAATATTACATTACAGTGGATTTCCTCCATACGACTATAGTGTCCTTAATTTAACCATTTTATGAAATTTATGACATATAATATAAATATATAATAAGCAGGCAATGATGCAGTGCTGTAGTCAATAATAATAATAATGGAAAATTATTGACTCTTTGGAAATTAGAAAATATTGTTGAAGTTAAAATGATGGTGTCACATGATAAGAGATCGACAATGACTCCATTCTCGAAGTCTTTGGGCCTGTTTCTACTGGAAAGAAATAATCGATTAAAAATCGCTTTTTCAAAAAATTGCTTTTTCAAAAAATTGCTTTTTCAAAAAATCGCTTTAATTCTTGCAGTAGAAATGGGACCAGTTTGTGACAAATTCATTTTGTAATTATTTTGTGGGGGTGGGGGATATTGGGCCTAGGACTCTCCGCTCTTTTGGGCCTACCATCCTCGTTTGGTCGTCGTTCATAATTGTGCCGATGAGCACAGCCAAAAACATTTGCCTTCTCCCCCCACATAGTATCTTACTCCTCGTCATCATGACAGGAATGAGAAAGATACTATACTATATAGTTAGGAAAACAATGTGTTGTATAAACAAAATGGTGACGTAATTTCCGTCACGAAAACTGATTTTCAAAAAATAAAAAATGCAGTTGCAACACCAGCAGGCTGTCTGGTACTCATTAAAAAAACGGATTTAAAAAATTGATTATTTTGTGTTTATCAGAGGAAACACACCCTTTAGGAACTTGAGTTATTTAATCAAAAGCAGTCTTTTAACATCTAAACGTGAAATCAGTGCTGTCAGTGTATTCTTTTTAAAGGTTGATTGTTCGCTTTATAAATATTTATATTATAATTAGCAATAGTATTTTATTGTTGTTTAATTTTTTTTTTCTAAGGGTCGGGAGTTATCATTCAAAATGTTCTTTGTTTGGGTGTTGATCAGTATATTTCAAGGGGGTGCCATCATGTATGGCGCTCTCTGGCTGTTCAGTGGGGAGTTCATTCACATCGTTGCGATCTCTTTCACATCGCTAATCATCACCGAGTTATTAATGGTTGCGTTGACGATACGCACGTGGCATTGGCTGATGGTGGTAGCTGAATTACTAAGTTTGTGTATCTACGTCGCTTCCTTATTTATATTCGATGAATACTTTGGTGAGTTTTAATTTTTATTTTTGCATTTATTCATAAACATACAAGATGTCGATAGATTCTAATTATTAAAATTACTGAAGTGTCATGATTATTAGCATATCTTTAGATTTATATTTTCATGGTTTTTCGTTAATTTCAGATCGTGAATTCATCACAACCTGGCCGTTCTGGTGGAAAGTGACCGTGATAACCTTGTTCAGTTGCGTACCGCTCTACATTCTTAAGTACCTTCGTAAGAAGTTCAGTCCGCCAAGTTACTCCAAGCTCTCAGAGTGATGAGCAATTTTTAGCGGCTGTAGAACAACAGCTACGATGGAGCCATGATGTTTCTGAAAAGTTAATCTGATTAATTAATTTTTTTTATGTCTGCAATTTTCTTTGTGGTGAGAAATCTATTTATTTAGGCATGAAATTACGTACAAAATTGAAAATGCAGCCAACAGGCTGAAATTACATGTATAGACCTAGTAATATTTAAGCCTAATAGTAATTAGGTAATTGGATGTGCAATCGTTAGCAAAAAAATGTTTAATTATTCCTCATCTAGCTGGCCTAACGATAAACAATGATAATCTACTGTTTGAATCAACACTTGGTGTTGCTATGACCATATACAGTCTTGTGTATGGGTTTTGTAAGCCTTGATTTTACAAAATATGAACTTCCTTAATTCACATGTGAAGTTGAATTTGTCTTGTCTGTAGGTTTCATTGTTTATCTGTTTGAATAAAAATATTTTCGTGTAAAAGTCTTCCTTGTCGGAAGTTAAACTAATCACTCTGAAATTCAAGGACTTGAAAACTAGTGCTAGCATTTTATAAACCTTGGTAAACTCTCAAATAGACAGGGGCCAGCTTTATGAGAATCTTGGCAAGCACTGAAAATCCAAGGCTAGCCTATTCAGAACCAGGGCTAGAATTTTGATTAGCAATAGAGAACCAGGGCCAGTAATTCCAAGAACTAGGGACCAGCATTCTAGGGGCCTACCAATATCTCTGAACCTGGGACTAGCACTGTTGGAGCTAGGGGGAGCATTCAAAGAGCATGAGCTAGCATTTTTAAGATCAAAAAATAAATAAAATTGGGGCCTTTTTTTTAATTGATAGTGGGAGTGCATAGACCATGTGGATTTATGGGAGAATCCTGTGACCCCTGTGACCCACAGGAGAGTTATATAGAGCATCACATCCTTTAACTGACAAGTTGCTCATATTTGGATGATAAATGGAATAAATCCCATCAATTATTATTTTATTCTCTTATTTCCTTATTCTTTAAAACTGACAAAAAATACATGTAAATGATAATTTTTACTTTCGCTGTAGATATAATATATATACATATTTAAGAACGATGGTAGATATTTTGTTATGTTTATTGGAGTATTTTTTATGTACAGGGACTCTAATAAAATTTTGTCTTGTGGAAGATTTTTTTCATAGGGAGATTAAATCAAATTAGAAAAAAAAATGATTTGTCCTTTTAGGTATTTAATAGATTGAAATGGTCTGATGGTAAAGGTAGCAAGTTTTTCCGTGTTTACTGATATACCTTTACAGAAACAGTAATGAAAAACCAAACATTGTCCGGTGTGTTTAACAAAAATCTGATATTATATGTCGCTGTCTGGGTAAAGCACACACAAAATATTGACTTTATGTGTATATATAGCTAGGTGCAACTGAATGTAAAATGTTCTTATGCTGAATACATAGTCACACTTTGAGAGATTGGCTATTGCAGAGTTCTCTGTAAATACACTGTGTAATAAAATACATACTTATCATATGTATTTCTGATTAAATATCTTATGGAGTAGTCATAAGATTCATATAGCACTAGAGGAAATACTAGTTGGAAATTAGGCAGCTCTGCAACCTTGTGTAACATGTAACACCCGTTATTCATGCAATGTAAGGTTTACAGACCAGAGAAATCTTGGACCAGTCTCCACTGTCTGTTGCAATCTGTTTTACAAACTTTTTTTACTACAGTGCTCAAGTTTTTGGTTTCTGAAAAGTTAACACCTTGCTTAACGGTATAGTTTATGAAAATTGTCGACTAATGAATTGTACATGTTTCAGTGAATATTTGCTCTTTATTCTAAATCTTATTATTTATTGTTTTGTTATTTTATTTTTTTATTATATTTATTATTTATTGTTCATTTTTTAATTCAATATTTACTAAATGTTTGTTTATTTTTTATTTTTCAATTATTTAGGCCTAGTTTAAATTACTTTCCATATTTTAGTGTTACAATATTCATTCTGTACAAATTCATTTGCTGGAAAAATGAATATTATGAGATTGGCTAACAAAATGAATTGCTCCGATCAGTCAGTCTGTCATTTCAAGGCCACTGGCCATTTTTTTACACTTGTAATAAATTACTAAGCATTTTAATAAAAATAACAAGCACATTAGAAGCATTATCCATTAATGTTGTGATTTTATAAGTCATATGGGAAAACATATTTCCCCCTAAAATTTTACATTACCCCTCATTTTCGCCCACTAGCACTGCCACTGCATGTAAGCTCACTCCCTACTTTATATCCTTATACTGTCGTCCTGAAATTTAACTTTTTATTATATATAATTACTGTAATTTGGTATGCAATATTT
>NW_022754077.1:635976-651429 GCF_011630105.1 Anneissia japonica
AGATCTAGTGCTGTTCAAATACGCATGTGCACTAGAGTGTGAAAGATCAGTTGCTTTAATCGGATTTGAATTCCTAACAAATCCTCATTGTCCCAATTGGTTAATTTTGTGATTAGCTGTTGTATTCCGTCTAGCCTGATATATAAACACTATCACTGATCGTACAAATTGTGTAGCTTGTACGTCAGATCAGGGTGTTGGAGTGGGGTAGGCATTTTAAGATATGTTTTTTTTTTTTATTGTTAGATCTTTTTGTTTTTATCTCCGGGTAAATATCATATGACTGTAGAAGTACCTACTCCAATAGTAATCTAATTTCGCTATAGATAACACTGTATCAGTGGAATTCAAAATGTTATCGTCTCCAGAAACATAGGCCTGCTGAATAATTCCTTAATTAATTCAGACACTTGATACTTATATAGACAAAGGAAGGATATCTAAAAAGGCACATTTCGTTACACTGGCGTTGATCTTGGCATGGAGGATGAAGCTTCTTTCCTCCATGGTCTGGGGAAAACTTGTGATGAAGGAGTCCCAACTGCATGTTTATTATCACAAGGCGTGAAGATGAGAGGCCGGCGCCATGCTAGGAAATTATAAAAGCAACGAAAGGGAAATTAAATCAGCCTTGCCAATTAATAGGATATATGATAACAGAAACACAATTTTAACTAATGATTTTATGGTTGATAAAACTTTCCGAAGTAGTCCTACTGGACATCGTCCATATGTTATTCCATTTAATACTCTCATAATATATTGTAAGAGTTTTATATACTAAACGTCGAATATTTATGCCTACAACATAATATTATGGGATGTTTTGTTTACAGTATCTTGAAATAATTATTCTATCCCCGTTTTCGGTTTGTTAAGTCCTGAGTATTAACTTTTCCAAAAAAAAAATTGTGCTGCATTATTGTTTCTAATACATGTTGTGTGTGTGGAGGGTGTGGAAACAAAACTATTCAATTAAACATTGAATATTTTTTTTAGAAGTATGATATAAATTATCAGCGTTGGCACTATTAAAATGGGCTATTTCAATTTTAGTTGATTAATATAATTTTACTCTAATTACAAAATATATTGAATAACACAATCCAGAGTGTTAATCAAACTTAACAAAGCAGCGCTGAGAATACGCGTGCATCTCACAAACACGTGTTATGTCCCACAAACGAACAAACACTGGTCAGGTTCACACGACAAGAGCCATAGTATCCGTTAGTACCCGTGTGAGACCGCCCGATCGGTACCAGGATCCGGACACGCTAACGGTTAGCGAGCACTCTCGGTTGGCAAGTTGAGCGCATTTCTATCATTAACCAATCACATGTACGCATTTCCAGTTTCCTGTTGGCCAGTGATCCGATCATCATCTTCTTGGTATGTGGATCAGGGATTTTCTTGTATGAACGCACGGCGGGTGAGTGGAAAGGCCCATTGATTCAAGCCAATCTGATCAATGCAACCATAGTAACAGTGATATTTATGTTTCTGACATTTGCGATGAAAATGTTTTTCTCGTAATTTCTTTTATAATTTCAAGCTAGCTTAGATATAGGCCTACAACATAAGCAATTTAAATAGTGAATGATTTGTTTTCGTCTCAACAGTCACGCTTAAAAAAAACTAAAAAAAAAAACTAATAGAATAACAAGGACGATTCAATCAGTTATTACTTATGATATAAACAGGTAATAAAATAAAGAGGAAATGACATAAACGGTATTTTTTATTTAACTAAAACAGGAATTTAATCATGTTAAACTTTTCGTCTAGCAGATGGGAGAGACAGGGTAATTATTTTTATTATTATTATTATTATTATTTTAATTTTTAATGCACTTGAAGTATGGAACGCCAAAAGGACAAATTACAAGTGGCGCAGTGCAAAAGTCAGTCACAGTGCAAAAGTCAAGTGGCACAGTGCAAAACTAAAGTGGCGCAGTGCAAAACTAATATGGTGGCACACGCATTTTGAGTTTGCACTGCACCACTTGACTTTTGTACGGTGCCGCTTGACTTTTGGCGATACTGTATGGAATGCCAATTTGGCATTAAAATAGAAATTAACTAATTTTTACTAGGTAGGCCTATATTATTATTATTATTATTATTATTATTATTATTATTATTATTATTATTATTATTATTATTCATATCCCCCAATAGGGAACCTCGGCCCCCGTCGGGCAAATTCTTGTGCCACCCCTCAAACTATATTTAGTTAAAGATAAACTAAAACAATAATTACATACACATTGGTAAAAGTATAGTGTAGCCCAAGAGAATGAATTTTTCTTTCTTTTATTGAATGTTCTTCTGGAAATTAAATCCCGCTTTAGTAATATGTTCCATCTCCTTTTTAAATCACCATTTACACATGTAATTAATTAGGATCCTATTCCTCAATCATCTACATCAACAATTGGATACTGAAATACACAGGTTTAATATTTAATACTAATGAATTTAAATGAGGATGTGATATTATGAGTGTTGGCACAGTATAGTCTTGTGTCCATTCACCTTGGTCATTAAATGTCTATGTCTATAGAATAAACTTGATATTTTTGATGACGGAATACCGTACGTCTCGTATTTTTTCTGTATTCTTATTTTTATTTATTTATTTATTGCCATTTTTCTGCTGTTTTGATAGGCCTACCTTTAAACCCACACGCAACCGCCTTGTTGCTGCTATGTATTTTTGTTGTGAAGAACATTGAAGTTTGAATAAATATAGCTCAAATAATAAAGTGTTATTCGTATAACTAAAAAACGGACACACAAAGTATATCGTTGCAGCAAAGTGTCACTGCACTGTGAGCCTAAATCAAGCCTGTTTATGTTTTCAACTTCTTTGGATTCATATTGGGCTTCTTTTTCTATTAAAATAATGTTACATTCGATTTATTTTTCTATCAATATTCATTTTAGGGCCTCTACTTGTTTTCTCTACATGGCTTATCCTATTAATCAGGGTTGTTTTTTGCACTTTTGCCTTTCTTGTCTTGTTTTAATATAAGTGAGCCTACACACTGCAATGCAGTCCAAATAAAGCTGAGGATATTTAAAAAAGAATGGAATCACCAGCCTTCATGAATTTTGTAGGCATAGGGTGGAGGTAGGCACAGAATTATGTGTTCTTGATATTTTTATTCATTTATTTTATTTAGTTTAATTTTGATGCCAAAATTGGCGTTCCATACAATATCGCCTAAAGTAAAGTGGCGCAGTGCAAAAGTCAAGTGGTGCATTGCAAAAGTCAAGTGACACAGTGCAAAACTAAAGTGGCACAGTGCAAAACTAAAGTGGCGCAGTGCAAAACTAAAGTGGCGCAGTGCAAAACTAAAGTGGCGCAGTGCAAAATTCAAGTAGCAGCACACGCATTTGGAATTGCACTGCACCACTTTCGTTTTGCACTGCGCCATTTTAGTTTTGCACTGTGCCACTTTAGTTTTGCACTGTGCCACTTTAGTTTTGCACTGCGCCACTTTAGTTTTGTACTGTGCCACTTTAGTTTTGCACTGTGTCACTTGACTTTTGCACTACGCCACATGTAATTTGTCGTTTTGGCGTTCCATATTGAAGGTCGTTAATACAAAACACGTTTATCGGGTCCACCCCCTCCAGAAATGCCCATCAGAAAGAATTAGGCCTAATACCACCATATCTGACATCCGCCAATGTAACCAACACAATGTTTCGTGTGAACATTTTCACGGCTCACCCATGTTTAGAACCGTAGAAAGCCACTATTGCACACGATTTAATGTTTGAATAAGCTTGTTCAATATCATTTTTGGCTTGAACGGCTTTGGCTTCCACAACCCCCGATGATTAAGGCTTCGGTAGCTACAGCCTACGCTGCCCCGGGGACTCTCAGTTTAACGTTCTTATCTGATACATAGGCCTAGTTTGGTTTAGTTGGCTGTATGGGTAACGTCCGTCATTATCAAGTTTAGTTGGCGTGGTTCGATAATTGGGACTACTGAAAACAACAAATAGGGTGGGGTATGCGGGTCATTTGATCTTACTGGAGTGAGTCGCTACCCTAACACAGGCCCGTAGCGTGGGGCGTTAAGGGGGTTACGACGAACCGCCAAAAAACTGGAGACGGTCCGCATTTAAAACGAAATATTGATATTCGTAGATATATTTACAATGTTCTCCAGAGTATCGGAGATCATACAAGCCAAAGGGTCCACTTTCCACTGAAATGAACTTCTCACAAGTTAAGTCACGCTACGGGCCTGAACATTAATAATCATTGTTTTATAGGCTGCAGGCCCGTAGCCAGGTCATTTCAAGGGGGGTTCTCTGGGCGTGGGGTGCAGGGGCCTGCCTAAGGGCCCCGGTGGGGTCGGGGGCGAAGCCCCCGAAGCCAGAGCACCTTTTGTGTTTAATGGGTCTATATAATGTTATAAAAGCAGTTATGTTTTGAAAAAGATCTATGTAATAAAAAGGTGGTAATATAATAAAATTATAATATATTTCGTGAGTGGATTTCCCGTACGATTAAAAATCGTAACGGTACCGCATCGTGAGTGGATTTCCCGTACGATTAAAAATCGTAACGGTACCGCATCGTGAGTGGATTTCCCGTACGATTAAACATCGTAACGGTACAGGAGTTCGTGCTTCGAACAGGTCATTCCATTCATAGAAGAAATCTTTTGATGGAGAAAGTGTACTTTTTTAGCAAAGGTTTGCCTAGGTCGAAACTAACTCCGGCTATATAAAAATTGATTAGAATATTGAAAATGTTATTCGTGTTGATGAATACATAAAGATTACTAGGCCTAATAGGTTCATTTTTATTGATCTAATCTACGTGTATTTACTTTCATAGTTTATATTTAAATATTTAAAATTGTTTATAAATTTATCTAAAATACTATATGAAATAATGTCATCATTAAAATTTATGATAATAATTGATATTTAAATAATGCAAAAGATTGAAACGTTAAATACAGACACAAAGTAACAGAAAATATGTAAATCTGTAATAAAATGATATAAATTTATATATATATATATATATATATATATATATATATGCGTAAATATGTATTTAGTATAAAAAGTTAAATTTAAACGAAAATATGGAAGAAGCATAGGAAGAAAGAAGAATAGGAAAAAAAATGAAAAATGAACAATAATAATCATTTTTTCATTATTGCATCTCGTTTTTGTGAAAATAACCCACCTTAAAGGAATATATGTCGTTTTCCTCTTTGCCACAGTGGACGAAAAAAGTCAGTTATTCTACGACGTTTCGTAATTCTTTATCGCATTCCGTTCTGTTGTGTGTGTGTCTGCTGTTGAAAACAACCTTCCTAATTTTGTGACTGGCTATGATGACTGAGATGGACCATGTTGACTTATTAATAATATTTTGTTTGGGATGGAAAAAAGGAGTCAATTTCCCAAAAATGCTCCATCAGCAAATAGGGTGCGCTGTGGACAGTATGGCTATGGAATTTTCTAACCACACAGTCCAGAATCAGGTGATTAAGTCGCAAAACTTTAGCTGCATTTGGTGGATTAAGCCGCAAAACTTTAGCTTCGTTTAGTGGCGCCATTTACTCTAGGTAGACGGCGACCAGTTTCGTTACCGGTTGGTACATTCTTACAAACATTCAGGCAAAGGCCAGTCAATGTTGAGACGGGAGCCGGGTTTTTATCGATGTTTGCCATCCTTATATGTAAGCCATCGTAAATTCATAGTTTGCCGGAGTTGTGTTCAATTTAAATCTCCGAACTTCTGAAGATGAGATGTTCTATGAATGAAGGCTTGTATCGCAGGCTAGAATTAAAAAAACGGGTCACCAAATAATGAATTAGGTGCTAAATTTTGATTTAATGATGGGTAAGTTAAAAACAGACATTCCGTCCGAGTGGGACTCATTAAAAAATTTGAGGGGGTTCGCTAGAGAACAGGGGGGTTCGCTAGAAAAGGGGGGTTCGCCCGAACCATAAAAACCCCCCCTGGCTACGGGCCTGGGCTGGTGGTTGTTGGTTGGTTTCCTGGTAGAAGCATTCCAGACGCGGCCCTGTTTTTAACCGATTCTACCACCGCCACGTACAACCAGAAATATAAAAACATCGAACATCACGCCTAGAGACAGCAGTGGATAAAACATCAAGGCAAAGAAGCGTGGGCAAAATTTCGTTTTGTACAGTACATGGATTCGAAAAAAAGTGTTGGTGCTTTGTCAGTACTCTATCAAAGCCATTTTTCTAAAGTTTTCCCTGAATTTTATATAATTTTTTGTGTGAATTGTATGATGATTTTGAACAAATAAATAAATGAATGGAATAATAACAGACGAATGACTAAACGGGCGGAGCGCGAACGAATGAATGAAAGAACTGAACAGAACAAGACGGAGATATGCACTCTTGACTGCACACTCAATTATTTCAATGTAATTAGAACTTTGTATAGTATATCAAAACAAAACAGGGCCACTGTAAACAAGCCTATTAGCGGGTTACAG
The DNA here is from genome assembly GCF_011630105.1 of Anneissia japonica. Lineage (NCBI taxonomy): Eukaryota > Metazoa > Echinodermata > Crinoidea > Comatulida > Comatulidae > Anneissia > Anneissia japonica. The sequence goes on from NW_022754077.1 coordinate 642,495, forward strand.
ATTAGGCCTACACGTCTGTATTTTGGCCTCCACACTACCAGGTCAACTGTTACGTCACTTGTATTTTGATCCAGTCAGTTTGGATGTTGCCCGCTGTGCGATATCATTTTCCCTTTCCATAACAGAAAGACTATAGAAAGCAAACATCTTTGCTTTGCCAATTCTCTTATTTGAATACATTCTAAGTGCGAACACGAAAAGAATACATCACAATCCATGTACTGAATTGTATTTTAAAAATAAAATGTTTGGGCCTTTTGAACGTATTATTCTTCAAATGCAAATCGATTAATCTAATACGTACACACTTTTTATGTCTTGTTTTGCCCTTCATGGTTGCGTGTTTTAATATAATCAAATCTGAAATACAATATCAAGAATAACTCCCGGGAATAACTAATACAGACAAGCAAAGTAAACCGTTAATGACATTTATCGCAAATCTTGATCTATTCATAGTAAATTTCCGGTACTGTATATTATTTTTGTGATAATTTTGGTTCAAGAGCTCTGATCATAGGCTACAGAACAACTTATTATTATCCAAAGGATTCTCTATGATCCTCTCTCCCTTTTATTATCAATTATTTTATAACGCTCTAATTAACTATCCATATTGGCTTTAGCAGTACATTGGTTCTAATGATTATAACACCAAAATGATTATAACACCAAAAGGAGGCAAACCTTTTAATAACTTTTACAGTGTTATCAAGACGCATCCATTTGGTTTGGTTTTGCCATAGTTGCGATTAAGATAAATGTTTTAAATCAGTCGTTTTATTTATTATTATCATTATATCGGTAATCCATTATTCAATTACAACAACAGCAACGTTGTCATTGTTGATCACCCTCTTTAGTTTTTTAGTCCTCACGGTAGACTACGGTATATAAGAAAGTATAATAGGCCTCACTTAGGCCTGCTCCAAGTATTGAAAATACACACCATCGTGTTGGGATTCAATATTTCGACATTGTGTCATCATTCCTGATGATGGCATAATTATTGTCGAATTGAATCCTAACACGATGGCGTGTATATTTCAATACTTGGAGTAGCCTATATATTACACTTTCTTATGAGATTAATCAGCCCTTTCGGTTGATATTATGTGTATCGTATATGCCTATGTGTATTGTAAATATAATCGTTGACAGACATAATATTAATAGACCTATTATAGGTAGGCACTACGGTAAGACACTTCGACTTCCATCATTGGTGTGTATCATTAATTATTATTCATTGACGGTACTGCATAGTACTACTAATGTATATTTTTATTGGACCAGGCCTAGGTAGGTGCGTAGCTTGTACGCACTACAGGTATTCGTCGTATACGTCATTGGGCATGACGGTTTCAAAACGTTCAAAATGTTTGTTCCTATAATGATTAACATTAGTATATGTACGCCTATATCTACCACGTGGCACATCATACTTCCCGGTGTGTTAGTGGATGCGTAGAATAGTTACTCTTGATGCTTACACGTCGACATTACTTCATCAACAGCATGTGTTTTAAGAACGATTGTCGAGTGAGGTTAATGCCGGTGTCAAGTCAAATTGACTGCACAGTTCGAAATACTCTGTTTATTTATATATCAACAACCCCGAAAACCGAGTATTATTGGCACTGCTTGAGCGCCGGTGTCAAGTCAAAATGTGCAAAGTTCGAAAGTAGCGGAATTTTTTAATTAAAAAAATAGAGGGTTAAATGCATAATGACACCGGTTGAGCGCCAGTGTCAAGTCAAATTGTGCTTTAGTACAAAATCTATGATCAACCGCCTTGAAAGAGCTAAATGCGTAGGCACCGGTTGTAGTGCTCATCCGGCGGTTTTTTCGCAGTCTCGTCTGATGTCCCCTGTATCTTGAACCGTAACCAGTCGAAAATCTAATCGTAGGCCCAATCAGTTCATTGACTCCTTAAGTATAATATATTAGGCCTTTATATCCACCTAGCAAACCAACGTCAGTTATATTGTGGTATTTTTTTAGGTTTCCTAAACATTTCTTCTGTTTTTAATTACAAAGTAACGTAGGCCTGTATTTAATATAGCTTGTAGAGCCTTATTATCAATTTTGAATTGCTTGGCTACTTTTGAGACCTTAGAAGTTACAACTTGAAGAACGAGAAACTATTGTAAACATATTAAAGATAAAATATAATGCAGTACCTGTACCGCTCTATTTTTTTACTATTGGCTTATACAGTACGGCACGTCTGTACGGGAAACCCCGCGAAAACTGAATCGTATATAAACATTTTGTCATATATTTTAATATAATATACACGAGACATGTAATCAACAAGTGATATTTCGAATGTGTGCTTATATTTATTACTCCTAAAAAATGATCTCTTTAAAAATCAATACCAGTGTCACAGAGATATTTGGTCGACATAACTAGAATTCGGCCCCGAGCAAGGGAGTCGGCCCTTTGCCGAAAATATGCCAATTCTTAGTTTAAACTGCGCATGCCCATATCCAAGGTTTATCGTCATAAACCTATATTTTGGGCATGTTGCTTAACCTTTATACGGGCATGCGCTATTAAAAAATGAGCTTATCCAGCATGAAGGCTGTAATTTTACTGTTCCCTTGTTACACTGACTCTTGACTCACTCCTCTTCTTGTTATTTTACTTATTCTTTATAACTCATTTGCTTTCTTTTTAAAACATATTTAACAGTGAACGGTATAAACTCTTATATTTACACCTTGACAAACAATAAAATGTTTTAAAACTTGTATTCGTACAGTAACAATATATAATATAATTACAAACGACATTTCATTGCAGCATATTTCGGTAATAAAATGTTAAGTGAAATGTTTTCATATTCAGCCACGTTATTGGTCAATTTTCATCATATGACTAATCGATCGTAAGCACATATTATGGGTTAGTATGACTAATCGATTGTAAGCCCATTGGGTTAGTACACTTAGCATGTTCAGAAGAGGTACAGGGCCGAAGCCTAGCCTGAAGACACGCGTTCACATTTTTAATAAGAAACTATTATACAGGTTCTTGCTATTATACTTCTTCGTGATACATTGAAAGACAATATAAATGTGCAGCATAATTTAAGAAGTTTATTTGTGATATAATTTCTTTAAAGAAAATATATAACTACATAACGACATTCGAGACGAAATATATAATTTAACCCACCTCTCCTTGTGCACTCTAACAAAGTGTGTCATTCACTGTTTCCTATGATTGCGTTTGTATGGTGTACGCATGCGTGAAGACTCCCATGTGCATAAGTCACATAACATTTCCGACACATTTCTATTTTGAATCGTGTTGAATCATAATCATGTAAATCTAAACATTCCCTTTGATACGAGACGTTTCCCGAGACGTTTCCCATAGGTCATTTTTGATAGGCCTATCTTACAGAAAGAAATCTAAAATAAATATATATACACGTGTAGGCCTATTTTTAATGCTTTGTTTTAAAGTTATAATTTAAATGAAAAGAGGAAACAACTCCAACAATTGTTAGAACATTCTATAAACCAGTAGCGTATCTAAGAGGGAAAAAAGATCGGGAGGCCCCTTAGATACGCCCAGAATATAATCGTGTACCTCGGGTTTCCCCGCTCACTTCATTCTCGAGCTAGCCCCCCACCCCCTTTTCAATGAGTGTGAGTACGCCCACCAACTCTCGGAAACAAATATGTATATGCCAGTCAGACAATGGATCCACAGCTTCATGAAATATCTTTGGGGCGGTGTAAGGAGTTCCAGATACTTGGCAAAGGCTTCAGTAAATCCTCTCTGGCATCGCGTAGCAGATATTGCATTGGTACTTCCCTATATCCAAGCAACCGTAACACGTCCCGACAGACATCTTGGATTCCTACCGACGTTTCAAACGGGATACTATAACGCCACTCTTGCCAAGTCGCTGAAGAATTGCGGGTGACAGCGTAAGAATCTCCTCTTGAGGTCTTTGTGTTGTTTCTTAGCCACTGGACTACGTTGCGAGGAAGGCGTCCAAGACCCGCGAAATCATAAATATCTTGCGCAGTTTCTGCAGGTTTTCTTGCCATATCCTCGTACCGCACTATCTTATAAATGCCTTTCAACCAATCAGGGGTGGGTACGTTTGTAACGAACTCCAAATTTTGCTGCATTCGTAAACAAAGATATCTGACGTTATTCAATTCATCTGCCGTCATGTCCATAGGTTTTTTCTCACTTTTCGCGCGACTAATAAAAGTGCCACGTGGGTCACGTACCAGATGAATAATCTTTAAGTTAAGTGATGGGTCGCGTGCCAACGGCTCAATGTCTTGGAGTTTAGCAAAGCGAATCGTTTTAATCGCAAATTGTTTATACTTTGTACATTCCGATCGTGTAGTAGTTGATTTTAGTGCTTTACATGTCGGACGCTTCGCTGATGTCTCTTCGGGTTCACAGAGAGGCGACGAGGACAAAACTCGACTGGACATTCGATGCAAATAATTCCGACTGTAGAAATTCAATAACAAATGTTTTGGTGGGAAACGGCATTTAAAAATATCGGATATCATCTCTGTAGAATTTCCTGGAAAAAATTGTCTCGGTACCGTTTGCTCAATACTTTTAAGGGGTTCAAAATGAAAGAAAATGTTTTTATTTTGATTAAATAGTTGACCTAGAAAACTTGAACCAGACCTTCGATTAGTAACTATCAAAATATGTGTAGCAGTTTTTGGTGTAGAATAATCGTCTGCATTTTCGTCATACTTTGAAAACAATGACGGTAGAACTTGAAACCTAGGCCCATAATTGAGGATACTTCGCCGGATAATTTGAGCAAGCTGAGGGCTTTGATCAGCCGTGTTTCCCGCACCATTACCGTTTAAATCCTGCTTGCCGTGGCGAAATGAGTCTATAAAGATTTCGCTCGCAGTTTGTATCAAAGTGAAGGTAACACCAAGTACGAAAGCGTACGTGATGACGGCAAAGGAGCAACAAGCCCGGGGGCGGTAAAACATCCGACGAATATTCATGGGCACTGAAAAAAAAAGCAGACGACAATTAGCATAGGCTTAAAAATATCAAGTTGTCATGACGTCACACAATCATTCAAGGGAAATTGTAGGTGCGGTGCGTCGGTTAGTATAAACCCAGGACAAGACGTTCATGTACGTATATAATTGTGGTTTAGTAAAAACGAATTTTTGATACTTGATTTTATGATAATACGAGATGAAAGCCGGTAACTTTTTATAACTCATGTGCGAAACATATTTAACCCTGTAAAACCACAGAAGCTGTTAGTCCGTGACAGGTGACAGGGTCATACGACGACTGTGGTATTCTTGTAAAGATTGTACTGTGCGTTCTATGCCTTCAGTTGTTTAGATTGCATTCTAGGTATACTGTACTTAACTCTATAAAAATACCACATACTACGCTGTTTTCACCAGAAGGATGTATCCTTCCGTTCATTCAACAACCGAGTGTCTGCGATTCAATCGATTCAAAATTAGAATTCACCTCAAAGCACCCTTTTCTAAACTAGTCTACCACTGCAGCCTTGGACTTTCTGCTGTCTTGCCTGGCCATGGCATAGAACAATATTGTTGTATAACATAGAGGTATAACCATCCGTATAACCAGAAATAATTTATTTCATTACCTTCATAAATTGGTTGACCAAGGAGGAATAGCTTCTCTTATCTGATCTAATCATTGGACACGTCACTGATCGGACGCTAGGCGTCCCACTGGTCCGGACCTCAGGACTTGTTGAACCATGGAGGTATGGTTGAACCCACTAATGATATCCAGAATGCCCCTCACGGACTTTCGATAAGTTCCCTATTCCCAATCAAGAGAAACAGGACATGCAAGACAAGAACTTGCATAGGCCTATATTTAAAGACATGACTTTCCTAATGGCTCAAAACCGGCCTCGACAGCCATACATTAAAATGGCAAGACACAATTTTACCGTGATATGTTTTATTGCATTCATCAATTTGTACAATTCATCTTCTAATAGTTACAATAAAGGGTGGTTTGATAATTTTGTCCTCTTCCCAATGCTATATAAATCCGGTAAAAAATTAATTGACAACAGCAGGAAAGATCATTAAAATGCTGAAAATGGCAGAGATAAGCCTACACTAAAGCTTAGAGAAATCGCAGGACCAGGAGCATAGCTACAGTACGACTAAAACAGATAGAGGGTTAGTGGTACGTTATAAGGTTCAGGGGTCAGTGGAACTAACACGATGTAGATCGTGTTTTGTTTAGTGTTAAGCTTGTGTCGCCCTTATTTTATTACTCACCCTTGTCATACGTTTCATTAGGTTCTAATATTATAGTAATCGAGTGTCAGCGGCATAATGAGCGATGCTGAAGATTGTTAACATAAGTTTAGAAGGTGAGAGGTCATATCAAGGCTAAATTGACACAGTGGTCAGTATAATTTCATAAACTTGCCATAAGGCGATATATTTTGCGGTGCTGCGTTCATTGAGGTAAAATAATACAAATACAGTACCTCCATCCGTTTATAAACCCATGTTTCTGTGGAGAAAATTTATTTCATAATACTACATAGTAGCGACACTACAAATATTTTTATCATCGAAAATATGAGCATTTAAAATTTGTGTTTGCGTATTTATTATGTCCTATTTTATATTTAAATTTATGCTTACGTTGTACCTAGGGTCTGTGGTTGTACACACCGCAAAGGTGTTATGGAGCTTGTATCTGGATAAAATCCATATAGCATAAATAGCAATCTAGTGGTAGATGATAAGAACCGGGAGTAACGGTGGAAACGAGGCAGTGGCGTATCTATGTGGGCGCAGGGGAGAGGGCAAAGCCTTCTTAAATAAGCTCCCTGGTCTCCCCGCGACCCCCACTTTGAAGCAAAACAATTAAAGTATTTAAAAAAGTAATTAAAAAATCACCTCATATTACCTTACTGTATTTGGATGCAGCGCCCCTTCACTATATCATCGAGCCCTCCCACTTCACCTTCGACTCCACCAGCCCCCCCCCCCATCCTATATGTAAGTCCTTTGGTAGAATCGAATGGAAGTACTGTATTGTTAGCTGGTACTTATATTATGATATGTGGACACATTTTAGTTCAGGGCCACCCATTATACACAAGACCTACATAGCAAGTGCAGGGAAGGGGTAAACAGTGCTTGTACCTTGAAAATAAAAAAAAATCTCAAATTGTAAATTTTATTTATGTACTCTAGAGGAAGGGAGAGGATCTCAGTAACAAAAAACGAAAAACGATTTTCAATGTAATGTAGTGAATTTTGAATGTTTTGTTATTGAATTTCTTCTTATTGTATTGATATTTTAAATAAATTTTATCTCGATCCTGTGGAAGAACGATTATTTAATCGAACAAGTTTATTTGTATTTTTGTGCTTTTAGTTTCGAGTTGAAATAGAGTTTATATAAAAAACTTTTTGTATTCTCTTAAAAAATAACGAAAAATAGCTTACAATACCCCTTAGGTTTGTGTATGCCTACTATTTAATACGGTGGATACTGTTACAGAAAAGGTGACGATCCATTTGAACCCAAACTACTCCAAGCATAGGGCACCGACAGACAGAGAATTATAGATAAAGACGGATGGTGGTGTTGTTATTTTAAGAAAGTGAACTCGAATTATGTTATTTTAAGAAATTGCACATCACGATAAATTAAAATTTTCTTAAATCGTTGTCCCCAATTTAATGTAGTTAAGTCTAATCTTAATTCACGTTGGAAAAAATCACGGAGGTATAATTACACGTAGGCCTACATTTCCAATGTTCAAATCAAAATCAAAGGAGGTGCTATCAACTTAGATGCTAAAGCAATTTGTTAAGCATTGGGGTATAATTAGAATAATTAAGACGAAGTCACGATTATATTCATACGCAAACAAGACTGAAGGGCAGATCACTATGACTTTTGATCCCGTCTTCGTTATTTCACACGGATGACGACACAAAGGGCGAAAATTAACGACTTCCGACACCTTCATTTATTAGTAGTAAAGTACATGCACACTTTCGTGCCAAAAAACATAACTTTCCATTATTTAGTAGCTTTCAAATATTTTGAGCGATAAAATATTTTCCTCAGTTTCGGTAATACCGGTAACAGACTGCCAAGTAGAATACGATAATTTAGAGAACAATTTTTTTTTTCAATCTGTGTGTCTCATTGATGAAGGTAATTCATTATTTTATCATTTTCGTATTTAAAAACAAATAATACTGCATCATCGGTAGGCTATGCCAGGCTAGCCAGGCCAGGCTGTCCATGGCCGTGCTCAATGCAAACACAAGATTTCCCGTCGAGGAAACGATTGCAATTAATCTAATCATGCATGATGGTCGGTTGGATCACAGATCTCTGATTTAATAGCTCTCTATCATCGGTTTTATTTCATTGTTCACTTCACAACGGAAGTGATGGCTTCATAAAAATCGCCTTCAAGCTATACTTCAAATTAAACAATGTTGAAGGCCATCACAATCAAAAGATAAGTGCATTTTATTAATTAATAATATGAAGTCACTTTAATTAATTTGACATGTCACTCCCGCATGACCTAACAATCGACCAGGCCATAAGTTACTGTTCCAATTTTTAGTGCCTCCCGGCTTATTTTTCTTGAATTTAAAGGGTGTCAAACTGCAACTTTCCCCGGGCATTTTAGCAGGTGGTGCGTATCGAGGTTAAATCAAGCACACCGGCTAGGCCTAGAATTGAGATCACGATAGATTATTATGTCATGCTCTTTAAGTTCTTTTCATTATGTACATATGTAGACAAGCATAATTTGATTTTAAAGACGGATTTTCCTATTTCTTGATACATGCAAGTTAGTCAAGTTCAAATCCAGACGGATTGAGCACTCTTTTCCTGATGATTGACTCAAGTTTTAGGC
>NW_022754077.1:651595-684758 GCF_011630105.1 Anneissia japonica
ATATATTTTATTCAACCATCAACCAACAGAGATAGAAACCTCCACTAACAGCAAGTATAAAGAAACAAAATAACACAGTGGATTAGATTGTAAATGAACGTATTGTACCCCGAATAAGCACCCAGTCCTTTATTAATCCACTCCATATCACATCCCATTTTGAGAGAAATATCTATTTGTCTGAAACCATCCGTGAAGTGTATCTCAGTATGCTTTATTCATTTAAAATACAGCTATTGTTCGATAAATAGTTTATTTCTATGCAATTGCACGACTGAACAGCAAAGTATACGTTTCGAGTAATAAAGGAATTAATACCGTGATTGAACTATTAAACTCGAAGTAAACCCGCGCTTTCTCACACTAAATGATTTCTCTGCATACAGGAGAAATTATGAACGAGTGATTACACTTGATAAATTACCATATTAACAGAAGACAGTAGACATGCTCCAAAAATTCTCCCAACAATCAGTGCCTGAAAGTGCATCGTCGTTTGTAATTTCACTGTTCCTTAGTTTTACCACAACAACTCCCTGGTTTTACTCAACAGAGGTTACACCTGTCGTGATTTGAACCACAACCCATGTTTGAAAGCGCCTTAATTAACCAACCACAATGAACCTTTCCACTGTTCCTTATTTCCTATTAGATACGGTGACCTTTACATCAATCTCCTATGGAAATTGGCCAAGTGACAATATTCAATCTGAATCATTTATTCACGGATCTGGCCAGAGTAATAGGATATTCTCCCCGTCAGAAGACACACACACACACAACGTAAATTGACTTTTATGACATGAGTGATGCAAAGCTACCCCACGGGTAGGCCCTACTTGCTTCATGATATGAGGTGAATGAAGAAGAATCAAAGTGTACTGTGTCCACAGAGGCCTACATAACAACCTAAAACAGCAAAATGTCAAATTCTCTGAAATAAATATTATTCATTGCGTCTATTGAAGAATGAAGTTAGGGATCAAGAATTAATAATAACCACGGCCGCGAGTAACGTTCTCTAAAGCTAGAGAAAAGCCTTTATAGGCATAAAACAGGAGAAATTACTATATAGGAGGCATAATGCTTCCTTAAATCATATTAATTATGCTCATATTTAATCAGCATAACTTACCGACTTCCTAACTGCGAATTAGAGTGTACATTCTCTATAAATCCTCTTTCCGTGAGTCACTATGTACAACCAATCCTCTCTTAGCAACAACTTCTCGCTTACTAAACAACCAAGCAAAAGTTCTCTTTTTCAAGTCATTTTCTTGAGACCCAGTAGGGGGCGGTATTTCGAGCTGTGATACATGAAACGAAAATCTAAGTGGCCGCGAGGAAAGTCAAACCCGAAATGAATACGTACAAAAACAAAATACAAAAGTTTTGATTGGCAGATCAAATATTACGAATACAGTATATGGCGAATTTGATGGATGAAGTCTGTGACATATATAGGGCCTGAAAACGACGGGGGACTCCTGTAAGTATGGGCCACGTCATTTTAAAACCAGGTCAAACTGTATGCCTTTAGTTCTTATCAAATTCACTTGGAGTCTAGTTAGGCATTTATAATAGATCATAATGGCTTCTATTTGATTCCATGGATGTCGCTGATGGTCTATGATGAAGATCATTAGTCTAAGAATGGTCATTGCTGTTTCATGATTGAACAGGGAGGTGCAAAAGTAAACACAGATAAAATAACCCCATATTTTGACCAAGGAATTTTGACCATGCTTTTGACGAAGCATGGAGTTAAAAAGTTAAAGTTGAGGAATTTATAATAAAAGAAATGAAATAATTAAAGATGACAGTTTCAAAAAAATCTACGAAATATTTGGTAATAGACCTATCTTACCATATTTTATTTATCGATGACCATATGAGTATCATGGCCACTTGGCAGACGTTATTTATTCAGCATGTGGCTTGTGAATTGTTCGGATCGTTTGGAGGGTATTTAGGAGAGTATTTATAGTGTCACGTGATAACGAGCGCTTCTCTGATTAGTTGACACCAAAGATCTTATAAACACAAGATAGCGTTCTCCGCGATTTACGTGTGCAAATTCTGTAATAAGGCATGAATGGCGCCCTCTTGCTAAATTGGAAACTTTTGACCTTTGACCGCTATGACCATACCGTACTGTGAACAGCAGAACAGGAACCATCTCAAATCCATGGCAACAGATAGGACGCCCTCTTCCAAAACTGATTACTTTTTCTCTTTGGTATAATAGCGCATGAATGGCGCCCTCTTGCTAAATTGGAAACTTTTTAACCTTGACCGACGCTTCTATTTGTTACGCGTAAATCGCGGAGAACGCTATCTTGTGTTTATAAGATCTTTGGTTGACACTTAGTTGGTAACTTTTTTTGACAAGAGGAAGCGTGTTGAGGAAAATATCATTAAAATTATGCCAGTTATAGAAGAAACAAAGCATTTGGAAGTTGGTAAGGATGATAAACCGATAATAATAAAATAGTGTTACGTTTTGAAAGTTGCCAGTCCATTGGTGTTTTCATTACTGAGAAATGCTAGGCCCCGTTTCGTTGTTGTTCTTAAAATTGCGTTCCTTCCTTCGACGTAGGCCTACGTGGCCACCGGTGATTTTCAAAGGAAGTGATCAGAGGGGCCTTGGAATGGCTTAACAAGATTATATTAAATAGTGTTGTCATGTTGACCGTATAGAACCTCCATGCCTGCACTCTAGCCTAGGGTAGGCTAGGAGTAGGACTTAGTATTACATAGTAGGCCTGCCCTAGGCTAGCCAACTGCCAGGCCCCTACGGTATAGCCTACCCTAGGCCTAGCCTACAGTACAGTAGGCTAGGTAAGTAGGCTTAGACCTACCTGTACTAATAAGGTAGGTAGGAGGCCTACTACAGGTGGGGGCGGGGGTGTCTTTACCTTACATATGATATAGTAGTCCTACTACTGTAGCTTAGGCCTGCATTTATAGGCATCTACCTTTTTACTAACTTCGCCTATAACTGGTTGGGAGGGAAGCTTTGGATATTTTTAATTTCATGGGCAAAGCATGTTTGAGAGGGATCAGTATATTGCTCTAGGCTAGACCTAGTTAATTGTTCATTAGTTAACTGTATACTGAGGGCCTCTAATGAGCACTCTAAAATAGTAGAGATTGTCCTCACAAAGTATTCAAATACTGTATACCAAAATGTGTACATGTGTTTTCATTGACAGATTCCCCACTTCCTCCATTGAAGAAAGGATTGATACGTATCTACAGCAACAGATTCTGTCCTTTTGCTCATAGAACTCGTCTAGTACTTGCAGCCAAGTCCGCAAAGTAATTGTTCATGTTTTTATGATTAAGTTTTGGATGTGTGTATACCTGCCAATTTTGCTGGCATGTGATGCGCGAGACAAAAACAAATAAATTTGTATATGTATTTAGCTATGAAAAAATAACGAGAGCAATCAAACTTCTACTGATTGCATTCGTCGGTCGGTAAAGCTTCGTTAATAAATTTGTATGGCCTGAATTCACATCATGTTTATGAATTTTAGGATATATACAGTTGAATTTGCCTAAGTCGAATCCAAAATGGCATTGAAAAACTGTTCGACTTTGATAAACTTCAACTTACAGATCGTTAATGGAAAACACGACAATTTGGCATGTAAAATAAGATCAACTTGGAAATTATTTGACTTAGGCAAAGTCAACTGAGGCAAGTCTTTTACCGTATGCATATTTAATGATGTGCAATATACTGTAATACTGTACAACATAGGTGTGAGATGTAAAAAGTAGATGCTCATGCATGACACTCCCACTTTATGCGTGAAAGTTGGTAGGTGAAGTGTATGGTGTCTTTGGATTAAATCACGAAAAAGTCATATAAAGTTAAATTATTAAAATTTCTTTGTCATTGCCTCTAAATTTGTTTAACTATTTTATTATTTATACAGTTATGAAATCATCAATATTAATCTTAAGAAAAAACCAAGATGGTACTCAGATAAAAACCCAATGGGAACAACACCTTGCTTGGAGAAAGATGATGCCATAGTCTGGGACTCGACCATCACCTGTGATTACCTGGATGACATCATCAGCGAAAACCCATTGTGGCCTACAGATCCACTTGCAAAGGCTAAAGATCGGATGTTGATAGATTTCTTTGGAAGCAAGGTGAGTTTGACATATTAATTATTTTATAATTAATTTACTGCACGATATGAAATACAACCAATTATTCATTTTTTAACCCCTCTGTTTCAGGTTTCTCCTAATTTTATGAAGCTCACTTTTTACCCTGTGGAAGGTAAAGAGGAATTTCATCAACAGGAGTATGAAAAGTATGTAGGCCAGCTGGAACAGAATCTTTCTGATCGAGGAACTACATTTTTTGCAGGTAGAATCTATAAAACATTTTTAATCAATTGTTTACTATAGCAAAATAACCTCGTAATTGACACTAAGCAATAATTGCTGAAAGGTATATCTATATGGTACTCCACAATCCATTGACCTATATAATTATAAAACAAAAATTCACTTGAGACAAAGCCAAAACAACTTTCAACAATATAAAAAAATACTGCATCACTGTACAGTATCACTGTTAACTACAGAATAATCAAAAGTTTAAACCCTTTTAAAAAAACATACCTTTTGGAAGTACTGTAGGAATAACTCTTCCATTTTGTGTTGTCTAGGAGCCAAGCCTGGTATGGTGGACTATATAATGTGGCCGTGGTTTGAACGATGGGTTCTTCTGGAAGACAGTTTTCCAAAGAATAATTTCCCAAAAGTGAGTAGGATTGTACTTAAGTAATATTGTAAAGTATTGTATTATTTTGAAGAGGAACAAATGTGTATGTAGTTTAAATTCATGATGGCTTGTTGTACCATTATTTTTGAAATAATAGAATTTTATTTTGAGCTTATCTACTGTATGAACCTGTATTATAAACAGGGAGTTGTTTTCTAAATAACAACTCCCTGTTAGAAAGCTGTAGTTGTTATTTTTATAAAAGCTCACCTCCATAATCCTCTGTGTACAAGCTTAACTCTATAATCTTTAGCATACAAACTTCAGGGGTGTGGGTGATAAACAATTGAGGTAGGTAATAACATTAAAAGTGGAACATGGAAAAGTGGATTAATAATTGTGTGTGAGGGTGGGGTCATGAAATTAGCTTTAGACTGGGTGGAAAACTTAAAGGTTGAGTGGCCCTGCCCACACCTCCGCCCACCATAACTACATCCCTGAAGCTTAACTCCATAATTCTTGTAATTCCTTAATAACAAAATTATTTGGATTACATACTAATAACATACTAATTTACAATGTCATAAAAACAGTAAAACAGGGATACTGGGTTATTTTAGGTCACAATGATGGCGTTGATATGGAACACTTTCTTTTGCAGATCTTGACTTGGCGTCAGAATATGATGGCTACTCCTGCAGTGAAGGAAGCAGAGGCGTCATCAGAGATGCATAAGAAATACTTCAAGAATTTCCAGCAAAAAATATTTCAGTATGATTACTAGAATCAGTGAATCCATACCCAAGTACCCCCAGGTACACCTTTTAAGTTTCGCACCTTGGAAACAAAATTACGATCTTGGGCTTGCATCAGTGTTTCAAGAAAGAATGCCCTTGTGAAGTGCTTAGATAGCTGATTTTTTTTTTGCCTATGGGCTCTAAAAGAGAACTAGGTATATGTATGAGATAATCAAATGTTATGGGGACTTAATAAATTAGACAGATGACTAAGTTTTCTAGCTAGCGTTGGCATCCTCTCCACTGTTATAAAGCCTGTACTACATTAACATTGAAATGGTGCCTATATAAAATCTATAATAATAATAAACTTTATTCATTCCACCACCTCTGGTACAAACCCGAAACCAAGAAGGCAATGCCTGTAAGCAGGTCCGGTGCTAACTTATACTGTAAATTAATGCCTTAAATAAACATCTAACGGATACAAACATGGTCCTAAACTCGCCTAACTCTCCTGAGGGGGGTTTTCGAGGAGCTGAGCGTTTTTTGTTATTATAAAAGACCCGAATTCAATACTCGACACAGAGCCAGGTATCGAACCCGGGCCCTGACGTGCAAGAGGCAGGAACCATACCAATTAGCCAAACCCTCAGCTCAGTTTTTGATAGGCATTAAAGGCAAAAATAATAGTTGCATTGGTGAAAAGGGAGGAAAAAGTGAATTTATTATACTGTATAGATACATTTAAAGGGCTTCATGAATGTGCTGAACATAAATCTGAATAGATAGACTTTACACGTAAACCTGAACTCCTTAACATAGATTTACGGGCCACTGATTAATCTCAGATAAGAAAGTATAATATGTACTCCAAGTATTGAAATGTATCTTGTTGGGATTCAATATTTCAACATGATGTCATCATCAGGAATGCTTCCTGATGTAGATCTAAACATTTTGTGTAAGCCCGAGATTAAAGTATTAGAGATTACTGTAATCTTTTTAATTGGTTTACAGTACCTGAATTCCTTAGCTACTTATTACAGTGAAATCTACTTTTTTTTCTTGTTAACCCCTTCCCCTAACAACATATTCAACCCTTCATTTATAATCTCAATTGACTTCCAAGAACAGTACTTGATTTTAAACCACTTCTTCAAACAACCATCATGTTTTTTTTTTACAGTATTGCGTGTGTTTCCTCCAATGCACTCTGTTCCAACAACAAACACCTCGTACAAGTCCCTTCTTTAAGAAGTAAACTTATGGTCAATGTTTGTTTTTTGAGATGAGAGCCTGAGGCTATCAAAAATATATATTTGTATGCTGTCGTTGATGGTGATGATGAACTAATGAAATCAAATCAAAAACATTTAAATAAAACAGTACTACTGTATAAAAAGTGAATACTGATAAAGTTTATATTTTCTTAGGCTCATAATATTGTTAATGTTTTATATATTTTTATAAACTATTTTGTTTAAATTGAATGTGAAGGTACTGTTTAATTTGTGTCTACTGCCCCTCAGGAAGCAGTAGACACTATGGTGTCGCGCAACAGTTGACCATTGTAATTCCGGTGGAGGTCATGTGTATCTTATATGTGGTTAGTAACAGGTCACTGTATTGGACACACGCTCTTGCTGGGAGCCTATTTTTTTAAATGTTACTACAGGTATATCAAAATTGGTGAAGGGAAATAAAAACGTATATGCTGCAAGTAGAGTGCAGCATATATGCAGTACTTAGATATATTAATGATTTTAATAATGCTATTTCTTTTATTTATTCACAGGATAAAGGAAATATGTTTTTGATACTAAAGGTTTTGTATGTACTGTATTGGGTTTTTTGTGTCGTAAGAAAAGGCTCAACAAAACAAAACTGAATCCAGTTGTAAATATGAACATTTTATTCTCAAATATTTACAATTCAAACTGTATAATATCACAAACTTTTAAAATTACATTCAAAACACTAATAAAATGTACACCATTGTCTGTGTATTAATAACAAACTTCATAATCGCAATACAATATAATAAGAAGGTAAGGCGTGACTTTTTTTATCCTTGTTTCGCTTACTTATGTTTTTTAAAGATCATCGGAGGAGGGTGGAATAAAAATAAAATGGAAATTTTGTTTTCTTATTTAGCAAATAGTTTTGCCAAAAACACCAAGATGGAAAAATAAAAATAAAATTTTATTGGTGAATGTAAAATGGGATGGTTAAATGCTTTGAATATATAATTAGGAAGAAATATACATATCTTACCTGTGGAGATTTCAAGGCAGCAGAGGCCGTAATAAAAATGAAGAAAAACTTTTGTTTTTTTTCCTGAAATTTCCATTTTTCGTGGCAGCAGGTGCGCTAATTGGCTAGAAATAAAATTTAAATTTTATTTGATATCCTAAATATTTGCGTTCGACGGGTTCACTAATCAAGGTATAAAAAAAGTGTCACATAATAGTGAAATAGTAACTTGGTAAATAAATATACAATACTACACAATAGAGCGAAAATGGAATGATGGATACTTGTGGTTAAGTACGATTATACAGTGCCCTGGGATAAACTTATTTTTTTCGGTGTTCTAGTTTTAACAATGAAGTTTTGTTTGAAGGTTTGCATGGTGAAGTAATAATAGTATATTAATGCTTGTGGTACACCACGTAGATAGTTCTGAAAAGAACTGTTGTTGTTGGAATATATGTTAGTACTTACTGAGTAATGGTAAAAAACACAAAAAGCATTGTCTATTCAAGATGATATGTATTGTATTGTGATGGGCCACACCTAACCAAGCTTCACTAAGGGGTGAGGTTAAAACATTGTTAAGTCATCTCCAGATGCTAACAAATAGCACTCTGACTAGCTCTCTCTGGCTTAGAAAATGATACTAATAAATTTTCCACAGAAACCTCAACGGTTGGCCAGATAATTTATATAGCGCTTTTCAAAATCCACAGATTTTACAAGGTGAAATCATTATTTCCTGGTCACTGGATTGGCAAATCCGCACGTTGTTCAACTTTCTCTGCTCACTGGGGAGTATCCCTGGTCATTGCTGCTTGAACGTGCATGACTCATACATTCAATGCCATATCATCCTACCAGGTACCCATTTATACTCCTGGGTGGAGAGAGGCAACGTAAATAAATTGCCTTGCCCATGGACACAAGCAATGCGACGAGCGTCTCACAATCTCGATTCGAAGTCCAACACCTTGGACGCTGGCTACAGGCTCTGGTATTAACCATGTTTGCTTACATTGGCACCAGTTACTTTACAAAAATTCAATTTAAAACAAAACCATTGGAAGTATGGTTTATTCAAGGTGATAAATTATACAAGTATTTTACAAAAATCTTAAGTTATATTACTTTGTCTACACTATCGTGTGATACGATACTGTCATGCCCATAAAGGGATAAGTCATATATTTGTCATAGAAAATTTAATTTGGACAAATTATTACAAACATTTTATCTAAAAGTTTAAAATATTTTCAAGGCAAAATGTTAGAATGTTTTGTAATCTAATAAGACAGTACTTCAGAGAACATAAACATGATGTTATTGCAGTTGATGAATTACCCTGCAAATGATTGCTTGATGCCAAAAACATAAGTTGAGGCCACTTAATCTGAATTAAATTAGGAAACGCTCATCTACTAACGTCTTTTTGGCAAGGTTGCTACGTCCGAAGCTGTCACGAAATGACTTGATGAA
The DNA here is from genome assembly GCF_011630105.1 of Anneissia japonica. NCBI lineage: Eukaryota > Metazoa > Echinodermata > Crinoidea > Comatulida > Comatulidae > Anneissia > Anneissia japonica. The sequence goes on from NW_022754077.1 coordinate 660,821, forward strand.
CTGTAAACAAAATATATAGTAATGTAATATCTTAAATTAATCATATGTTTCTCGGAGCTAGGGAGTTTATCCCCTAGGACCACCACTAGTATAGTAGAAACTGCAATCACAATAACTTTTGATTAGGAACTGAAAAAAGTGTCGTCCGACGGGAATCTCGCTCCTGACACCCACCCCCACTTTTTACCTGTGCCTCCTTTTAAAAATCCTAAGCACTCTAGTAAATGCTTTAAGTTCTAATGTGAAAATAATTTTTTCCCTCTGAATTCACTTACCCTCATGAAAAGAAATGTGACAATTGCTGCTAAAACAAAGTTTTTAGATATGAGATCCACAAAGCAGAAAAGAAGAACTTCAAACAACAGCAGGGTGATCTCGTTTCCCGCAAAAATCACACGATCAAACGAATGTCCGTCATCTAAAATAAATTGAAGAAAGAATAGTAATAAAAAATATTAAAAATCTTTATATCTTCATGAAGGGGCTCAAATATGTGTATTTCAAAGCTGCACATAGGTTGTAATGTCATATAGGTTATTTAATATGATTATTATATTTTTTGTCTACTACAGAATAAATAAAGGTCTCCCTCCAATTAAAAACCATTTTTGGGACTGGGGTTTCCATGGTCTGTACAATCTTTGGTCTGTAATTAGAATAATAAAGATAAGACATTTGTTAATTTGTGACTGTAGAAAAGTGGTCCTTAATTGAAGGTGGTCTTTAGAGGGAGACCTCTAGTTAATTTACCATTGTAAAGGAATCCCTGGTCTGCCGAATCTGAAAACTCCATATCCAGAATACGCTCCAGCAATAATTTATCCTTCACTTGATAGTCAATGTCTCTCAAACCCTGAAAGATGATCAATATATTTATCATTTCTAAATCAAATTCTTGTAAATCATAAAATATATTTAGTCTTTACATCAATGTCTTGTTTGCTTGATATTTAAATAGTATAAAAAATAATATCTTTGCATAATAACATAAGACAACAACCGAAAGGTCCACTGATTAATCTCAGATAAGAAAGTATAATACATACTCCAAGTATTGAAATACACGCCATCGTGTTGGGATTCAATATTTCGACATTAATTATGTCATCATCAGGAATAATGATTCCATAATTAATGTCGAAATATTGAATCCCACGATGGCGTGTATTTCAATACTTGGAGTATGTATTAAACTTTCCTAACATAAGACAATAAAAAAGATTAAATTTATTTCTTAATATAATTATGTAATTTGCTTTCCTGAGTTGTAAGTACAGAGCAAATCACAAAATCCAAGCGCCATCCTCAAGCTACCCCTGCTAACAACTAGAAATAGGCCTATGCTTAGCAAAAAAATTTATGCTTGTTAAATATCACTTCATTTAATTTTTGCCAGCTAAGCCCAACTAAATTTTAATCATCGAGCCCTTCCCCCAATTAACTTTCATTCTCCCACCAACATCTCCCTCCCCCTCCACCTGGCATGTCTATACTCCTAGATATGCCAGTGTTAGATTCATTGTGATTAACTTACATGGTCAATGAATGCTGACAAGAATTTATTCATGCTGACATAAGCTTCGTTAAATCGTTCATTATCTCCACCACCGCCAGGCCGCCCTTTGAAGAAACATACATAACATTGTTAAAGGCAGTGTATCATATATGTTTTTTATCACGTTCTATTCCAATGTTTCAAATGTCTAAAGAAGAGTTCACTTTACCTCTTGTAGCTTCAATTCTACCTTGTGCATTTGCCTGGAAAGATGATTTTAAAAAAGTATGATTATTTAATTCATATAATGATGATAAGGCCCAAAAAACAAAACAAAAAATTATTGCGTTACGAAATTTCAGTTGTTTTTTTTTGACAACGAAAAATATTTTTTTATTAGCAAATAAGGCTGGAATAACCTTGGCGAGGTAGGGGGCCAATGCTAGCCTATTTTGCTGGATTGTACGCAATGCGAATCCAAAGTTGTTGGATTATTTGTGTATTTTCTACTTTTTAGGCGTAAACACATATTTGGATGTAAAAAAAAAAACAAAAGAAAAGTTTTCCTACTGTCCTACTCATTTTTTGGATTTTCCCAAAACTTGTCCAACACAAAATGGCCTAATGATGATGACGATAATAATGACGACCATAACGATGGTCGTAGTGATGATAATGAAGATAATAAATATTTATAATAATGTGATGATAACGGTGGTAAAGATGAGGAGGATGCTGATGATGCAGATGATGGTGATCATCATCACTATGAAAATGAAGATGATGGTTAAGATGATGATAATAATACTGATTTTGATATAGAAGATGTTAATTTCAACAATAGCAATGATGGTATTATTAATAAGGATAACAATAATATTGATGATGGGGATATTGATGTTGGCAATGCTGAGGTTTACATACCAACGGCAGCAAGATGCGGTCATACTGCTCTCTCATCCTCTCTGGGAGCTGCATCTCAAACGTCTGTTCTTCTGAGTTTGGTAGCAAGCCACGCTGACCACACAGATTATCCTATTCAATTTGGTAAAACAATTATTAATAATTTTAATATTTTGTTATTGAAATTGGCATAAAATATACCACTTAATAATTTTGGTTATAGAGCTCTCTCTCTCTCTCTAATGAAAGACCCCTCCTATTAAAGAGGACCCCCTTTCTGGAACCCCATCAATGTCTATCTTTTATTTGTATAAGAACAAGTGCGGATCCAGTAGGGGGCATGGGGGAGGGGGTATATGCCCTCTGTTTTTGCCACTAAATTTTAAAATTTCAATGCATATCAATGTTATGTATGAAATAAGCACGACTCATCTATCTAATCTGAAAATGCTGTGTGCCCCTCCACCCAATTTGAAAAATTCTGGATCTGTCCCTGAAGCATAATTTTTATAATTAAAGACCAAAGCTGCTAAAAAATCATGAAAACCCTGGTCCCAAAAGCGACCTTTAATTTTGGGGAGACCTGTATTTTTTTTTTTTTTTGATAAAAATTTACTTATCAGAAAGACCACCCCATTATGAAAATATTTAATTATCCAAACTTTGCCTCTGCTCTGTTAGTAGAGCAAACTTGAGTAGTGTATTTGTTCTAAAGACCAACTTGCTTTAAAATACCTCTTCTCGTTTTAGTTGTTCCCTCATGTGTTTCATACTAGTATCGGCAAAGCCATGCACAGAACGTCCGTGGATGTAGTAACCGTACTTGTGGTTTGCAAGTACAAAAATGCTGATCTGCAAAAAAAATCAAGTTCATTTTGACTTTACATGTACAATCGTCACTGTGTATCTGAATTAATCAGTAAGTAAAACAAAACTATATATTGCATAAACTTGACTTCTTCCTCAATTTCTATTTCTAATATTTGTTTTTAATTTCTCCATGCATGTGTAGAGAATATACTTTGATCGACTCTGTATTGTTCACGGTGCCATAGTAGAATTTAAAGAACTAACATGGCATGGCCGACCTGGGCCTTGGGGTGTTCAATGGAGTGGCTTAAAGATGCCCTGCTCCCACACCCCCTGTAGGCGCCACAAATGGTTGTGTGGGCTTTCGTGTTGAAATAACATTGAATATAATATACACTCATCAACAATATCATTCTACACACATGTTCCTAATCCTAATTATTATACCAGCATACATTTGAATACAAAAGACTTTGGAATGAGAGAAAGGCCAAAAGAATATTTTTAAAGATTTTATCTCCTTTTTAATTAATTTTAGGTAATGTATCGTAATTAATAATGTAGCTAGTTTGTGTTTTATACACCATTTTGCATGTCTCATCAGTTAATGTATTTGTTGTCGTGTATAGATTTTTAAAATATTTAAAAAATTTTAAGTGCCTGATGGTTTTAATGTCTGTTCCAAGTTTTTCTCTTGCCTTTTATAATGTCTCTTTTTTAGAATCTGTAAAATTGTTACAATTCAGACTTTAATACTGCAATTACAATTATTTTTGAATAAAATACCTTTATGAATGAATATCTCTAATATACTTATGAAAAGAATCTAATTTAATAATCATTTAACTTACATTTGCCATGGAGCAGAGGTCTACAAAATTCTGCAAACTGTTCTCAACAAAACGCTCGTAAATAAAGGTAAAGAAAATCCACTAGAAAAAAGAAATAAACAATCAATTATAATAATAAATATTATTAGTAGTATTGTATTTCTTTAAAAAGCATTACTAGATTGAGAAATTGTTATGGTTTACCTGAAAAGAGCCAATGACGAGGTAGAGAGTGGTTGCCATGGCAAATCGAAGGACTCTGCTGTCTTCTGAAATGTACTCAGATGTGTCTGGTGAAGTGGAGGAGTAAATATCATACGTACAAATATTCTTAAAGCCTAGGACCTGCAGAAAAAGAATTTAGACAAATATGCAAATATCCAGGTATGTAAATATGCAAATATGGAAACTGCAATATGAAAAATATGCAAACATAAAAAAAATATGCAAGTATTTTAAAGAGCCTGTAGGCATGAAAATATAGACATATCCAGGTATGGAAATATGAAAATATGTAAAATATGTGGATGTAGGAAACTGAAAATATTCAAGTACTGTATGTTAAGCTTGGTTTCCATACAATCGTTACATGCTATTGCCGAAAGCTTTCTGTAAAATGCTGATTGTTCGGTGAAATTTGGGAGCCTTCCCAATTGCGTCTGGGACTGGCACGCAGTAAAACGATTGCACTGAAAACACTGTAGCACCGGTGTAGCGATTTTAAGGAAGCATTCAAATTTTCTCTAGATGGGTGCTTATGAAATTTAGAGTAGTACAATGTTTTACCTCTAGGAAGAAGAGAACACTGCAGATCTGAAATAAAGGACTACTTCTTCTGCTAGTCTGTAAACAAAAAGATAATGAATTACTTGCTTTGTTCCAAGTAGGTATACATCTCACTAGGGAGTAGCACTTGCTTCACAAGGGTACATTAAATGAATAAAACACCAAAAAATAAGGTTAAAAAATAGAGTGATACATAAAAATGAGATGCCATTGTAAATGTACCAAAACACATACCAGTTGCAAATTTCACAATGTTAGCTAACCTGTATTTCATTCCATTCGTTGGCAACAAAATACGTCCGCCAAATGCTGACAGGATTGGTGGTGTCCTTGCCGTCTGACCCTTTGGTATCTTGGATCGTCTGACCTTTTGGTCTCTCCCAATCAATAAAAAAGATGTCAAATGTGCACTGGGTATAAACCATATGGATTAGATCCAGAAGCTGAAAGTAGAAAGAAACCAAAAATAACAGAATAAAATGTATTCAAGTTGAACCCATGACCTCCAGATAACTAGCGTGGTGCCATAAACCCACCCGAATCACTTGTGAATTTGTTCAGCATGTACCTGGTAACATAGTGAGTATTCGATACATAACATGTGAGTTAGGGCAAAACATCACTATGATATTTTCCTGAGCAATTATTACTGTATAACAAAAAAGTCCACAGTTGAAGGCAATATTCAAATGAATTATTGACTCTCTCTTCTAGCCATATTTATAAAGGGTGACCCTTTCAACATATCCTAGAAGTTCGTCTGATATCCACTCTAAATTTCCAAATAGTGCATTAACAAGCTAATTCAATCCCAGGTTTGGGTTTGCAACCTCACCAGTTAATTAAGCCAGTTGATTTTGTTTTCTTATTTTTTAATTACGTACCTTCAGAACAAATGCACCTATAATGAAAATGACAAAAAGTCCCTCTTGGTCTGGGGTTGGTAATAGAAGTTTGACTACACTTTGTCTCTGCAGATAAAACGTAATATATATCAAAAAGAATATATCATAATAGTTAATGTAACACCCTCTATCAATCGATATTTATATATAGTTAATGAAACACTTTCTGCCAAACCGCTTCTACCAGTACCAGTACCAGTGACTATCATCAGGCTTTTTATATTCCTTAATTATGTCACATATAGTAATCAATAATCCAAGCTTAGTATTTTGATATAAATTTATATATTTAAGAATGTAATTATTAGAGTAATTTCACCATTATTGTTTTGTTTCTTTTATGTTTCTGTTTCTCCATTGGTTTGGAAAGCCACTTGTCATTATTTCATCATACTTTCGGTTATCCTCTCTTGCCAATTTATGAAACTTTTTTGTGCGTTTATTAACTTTTACTGAATACATGAAATTAAAAATTTATATTTAAGTAGGGAAAGAGAGGTGAGGGTCAAAGTTGAGAAGGGTGATAAAAGATGAGTAAATAACAGATTTTTTACCTTATAGAAGACCATTAAAAATAATGCTGAACCATACACAATGACAAAGAGCATATCAGCGAGCAAACCAGAGGCAAATGCAAAAAACTTCACGAAAGCCTGAAATAATACCAAAAAGCAAAAACGTAAAAAATCTAAACAGAGCTTAAAGCTTAAAGTTCACTGCACCCAGTGGTTGTCAGCCGACGCGACTATATGGAGAACGCAACGCAACGACGCACACGCATTTAATCATTTTTAATGATCAGTTCAGACTGCCACTGACAGTCAGTGAAAGGCGTAGCGTCGTCTAGAGCTCACAGAGAGTGAAGTTGGATTCGTCGTATGTAACTACAATTGTACTAGCTGTAATCGAGTCCACCACTTTAGACAGCGTAAACCTTTTGTAATGTAAATTACATAAGCTAGTATCCCATAGTCACAACCTAAAAAAGTACTTGAACAGCAGGGAAGATTTATAACAAAAATTGTAACTTATTCTTGTTATTTTTCATAAAAGATTGTGTGCAAAAAATACCTTTTGAGGTATTAATTCAAAGCTGGCTTGGTTTAATAAACATGTAAATATTCACAGATTCTATATAGTGGACAGCATTATGTGAAGAGATAAGAGTGCCACTAATAGAGGACTACAGTGTTGCATCACGATACCATGTGATACTACTCCGTTGCTATTGGCAACCCAAAATGCATTCAACCGACACCATTTTCTCCATTGACAAACCATTGATCCCAATTTCTATCATAATTATTAAGAAGTTGTATCTTAATTTTTCTTTGTAAATGTTAATTGATGATTAAATGTGTGTTCGATAACGAATATAATGCAAGCTTTTTGTGTTTTTAGTACATTTTGATGGTAATTTTAGGTTTTAAAATGCCTATTCCAAACCAGTAAGATTATCTTTTCTGACGTGTTTTATATATTTAATAGAGGGCCCCTGAACATCAGCTGGCCTTCTTGGTCCAGTTGGAAGGATTACCCTCCATAAATAAAGTTTGAATAAAGAATAAGATTATGAAGTCATTCAGGCGTAATGAACGATAACCAAAGTCCAGAGAACGACACGATTGTGGTACTCTATGATAATGATAAAAAATGCAGACAACCCGATGAGTTAATTAAAAGTATATTCATATATTTATTCAAATAATTTTATAAGATTGGCCGGCCCAGTCAAGATGAAGATAATACTAATGGCATAGATAACTACCGGGACATCAACGGTTAAACGGCCTGCTCTACGTCGCCATGCAGTTGTCTTGAGGGCAGCATACAGAAGGGCAGGCACTGCAAGAATGATAGCTGACAGTGTCATACTTCCCTGGTTGCCACCTTGGTCCAATTCATACAAAACCTCAAAAGTAACCTAGGAAAAAAGTGTATACTTAGTAAACACATGGGTAGAAGCTGATCTGCCTCAAAGTTGATTGAGTCTATATATATATATCTAAGGGATGGTGCAAATGTTTAATACTCGAGAGGGTCTGGGGGTACTTTGGATTATTATACTTTACATTAGATCCTCTCAGTTAGACACATCATTATAAATACAAAGAAGGTAAGGTACTAGCCTAGTACAGTACTTCATATTTGATCAGGGGCGGATCCAAATGGGGGGGGGGGGGGGGGGGGACAATATTTTCAGAATAGATAAGCGAGCAGCACTTATTTCAATACATAACATTGATGTGCATTGAAATTTTTTATTTAGCGGTAAAATAGGGGGGGCACAAGGGTACTCGATCTGCGCTGGTTTATAAGCCGTTAGGGCTATCACAAAACATTCTGAAATGTCTCATAGATTTAGAGACTCCGGTATAAAGCGCTATATAAATCGAACTATTACACTGCATACAATTTGTAGTTTTTACATTATAACGACTCAAGAAATAAAAATTATATTATTTTGATTTAGCATGTACTAGTACCTACACCCCACTACCCCTAATATATACATGAAATATTATTACCATAAAAAAAAATTACATTGAGATAAAGTGATATTTTACCTCAACATCACTTGTACTATAGTCAGTATCATAATTCAGGTCTGCATAAGTTATAATAAGTAAAGGGGGGTAAATTTTGCCCTCCTTAGGAGCATTATCTTCATTCTGTAGTACAACCCTAAAATATGAAACAAAAACTGATAAAATTAAACTTTGAAAATGGTAACAACAATGGCTATATATTTGTATTTATGTCTACTGATGTTGTTCAATGTAGCTACAACTATGCTTGGTGAAAAACTAAAACAAAATTGAACTTACTTCAGAATAATGTTCTTTGCATATCGAACTAATTGAGCAGGACTATCTTTGGTTGTCTTTCCAGCAACATTGTCAACAAGGAAAAAGCGACGTGTCAATTGCCAATCATTCTGGGTTGTTTCTGATTAATGAGACAGAAATTTAATAATTATTCTTCATATTTGGCGCCACCAAGTGTCAGAATTCTCAACCACAGGTTTGATGAAGTGTTAAGTTTTCTGACACATCCCTGAGTGGCTTACAGGAGTAGGATAGGAAGGTTTGAAGTATTTTTTATTGTAAATGAATCACACCAGGAGTTGCTTCCAGTGGGGGTCATCTGCCGGTGAATTAGGTCAGTAACGCTGCTCTTTTCAGAAAAATGTAATGCATAACTTAAAGCTTGGTTTCCACACAATCGCTACATGTTATCGCTGACAGCTTTCAGTGATGCTGATTGGTCGGTCAAATCAGGGAACCTCCCCGATTGCGTAGGAGACTGTTACGCAGTACAACGATTGCACTAAAAACACTGTAGTGACTTAAGGAAACCATGCTTAACATGCACATGGGCTATGTTTTACAAATGATAAGTGGAAATACTGTTTAAAAAAAAAGCTAGCCAACACCGAAACTGCAGTATGTGGATACTCCCTCATTGCTGACCGGAGTTATATCAAAATGCAACCTAGCCAGATGGAATGAAATTTCTCTTTTTGTAGGTCGAGGATCCCTATGGAAACAAGCCTTCGAGTTTATAGAGTCATTCTCTTGCTCTCATTTTTGTGTATATTTTTTATGTAAAGGTATCCCTCCAAATAAGGACCCCTCTAATTAAAGACCACTTTTCTGTGTTCCCAAATCAACAAATACAGTATCTTTTACCTTTATTATTCTAATAAAAGACCAAAGCTGCTAAATACCATGGAAACCCTGGTCCCAAAAGTAGTCTTTAACTAGAGGGAGACGTGTATGCAATGAGAGCAATAAATAAAAAACAAACAGAAATGGAAAAAGGGGAATCAAAGAGAACAAAACAAGTGAGTTAAATGAGCTTCAAATATAGACGGATTTCATTTTTGATGATGAATGATCAGTGAAAAGAACTGCGCTTCATAACCTCAAGGAAGAGGCGCATTATAAATGCCTATACTAGCACCAGTAAAATGATAATAATAATGCTCACTTGAGTTATCCTTGCCATCTTCTGCATAATTAGTGACGAGTAGTGGAATTGGGAACAACTTCAATATATCATCATTATCTCTGTACTGCAAATCTGTGACTTGGTTAAGAAAGTACTAACAAAATGATTCATGTATTTTCTGCTTTTATCCATTGTTACAATGATTTTTTTAAAGCACAAAGAGGTAAAGCATCTTTCGATGTATACACTGCAATAATATAAAATGATATATAATAATATAAAACAGTATAATATAAAACAAAACAATAGAACAAATACAATAACAATGTGTATTATTAATTTCTTTCATTTTAGTACATAAAAAGGATACATAAATCAAAAAAAGTTGTTTCATATTTGTCCCAAAAGTCTTGAGCCTTGATGGTACACTGCAAGAAAAATAAATTCAATTTGTGGTAACTACAATATTATGTTGATGAAGGTTTCATCTAAATTTCTATCAAATACATTTTGATTAAATGTAAACTAATGTTTCATACATACACTGCTTTTGAAGTTCTGACCATATTCATATGCAGCATCCATCCTTTGAGGCGTATCTTGACAAAACTAGAAATGCAAGTAATAATAATAATAATAATAATTCCAAAATATTTATATAGCACCAATTTTAACGAATGATCAAAGGCACAGAGCGGTAATACCCTTGGACATTGGATAACATACAATGGCAAATCAGCACAAAGTTCAACTTTCTCTGCTCCCTAAAGAGTATACCTAGTCGGTCGCTACTTGTTAAGCGCACGAAATTAGAACATTCAGTGCCACAACATCCTACCAGGTACCCATTTATACTCCTGGGCAGAGAGAGATGAACGTAGGTAAAGTGCCTTGCCCAGAGAGAGTTTCGAAACCTTGACCTCATGGTTAGGAGTCCAAGCCAAAACCGATGCGGCAACCACTTCTAAGAAGTATTATTATAATTATTATTATTATGTTTTCAGTCATGTAAGTTTGTGTGTGTGTGTGTTTTTCCCATTTCGACACCAATACTTGGCATGTGCTATTTTGTCAAGTATAACAGTAGAGCGTTCGAGTGTATGCTTAGTAAGAATCAATAAGGAATTGGCAGGTAGGCCTGTAAAACTATAACCTAACCTCTCATTAAAAGTGTTAACCATTACAATACTGTAAAAGGTGTTTTCGTTTGGCTGAGTTAGTGTAATTAATAATTTAAGAGTAGATGGTGGTTGGAAAGTAGGAATATATTGTGGGGGATTTATTTTATGGAAAAGGATTTGCTGTGGGCAGAGATATGCTCTCTACTGAGTGCTCTTGTTATTATTGTTATCATTATCATTGTTTGAAGGTTTGCATGGTGAAGTAATAATATATCAATGCTTGCGGTATACCACCTAGATAGTTCTAAAAAGAACTGTTGTAAAACAGGACGTACAAGGCTCAAGGAACACTAAAGGCCATGCTAGGAGAGGGGAATAACAAAAGCCATCTATAGTCATGCACACCCACAAACAACAACATCTTTTAAAGCCGAACTGATAGCCATCTTGGACAGACGGACAAAAATGATACAGTCCATCAAGATATCAGATTTGTTATTAGCGATATCTGTCCATGTTTAATCGGACCTAAACAAAAGCAAAGCATTTCCCACCACACTGGAAACCATGCCATTGTTTTGACTTTCCTTTCACCAAGCTAGAAACAATGCCTCTGTCTTGGCTTCTCCAAAGTCTATACAATTAAGTAGTCTAAATCCCAATTCATTTACCAAATGTTTTTATTTGTTTGTAGGATGGCACAAAGGTGATTTTTCTCACCTGAATAACACCACCTGTGGTTGGCTCCAAACCAAGATACGTTCCATTTGGTCGGTACATAGCCGCCAACACATCAAGCTTGTTGTTCTGAATATATCAATAAACAATAATTAAAAGTTCTAAAACTGCAATAACAATTTCATGTCATTACATATAAGATATTGTAATCTGGAACGGAACTGGGAATTAACCATATAGCATATTATAGTATATACTCTATAACCGCATAACATATACTATATAGCCCCAGTATTCAACCCCGGGCCAACTCCGGCTCACCAATGATTGTGATCCAGCCCCCGCAACACCCTTAAAAAATAAATAATTTTTCTGATCGATTTTCAGTACTTAAGAGAAAAGGTTTTTGTATTAATAGAAACATGAACACCTATGGCATTGTCAACAAGAATCTTGCTTTTTCTGAGTGTATGGTAGCTCACTGTATCTAGTGGTGTAGAGTATTAAAAATTTGCTCACCTCAGCCCCAACCATGGTGGGGCTGAAGTAAATTGGAGGTATCGGACACCTCATCTGTATATGAGTGAATTTTTTTTGTGCTCTACAAATTTGTAGTTGTAGGGTAGGAGAACCTGGAGTGAAAGTTTTTTTTTTATCACTGTCCTTCCCCATCCATACTGCATTCCCTCAATCAAGGCCTATCATAGTTGATGTTGAAAAACCAAGGCTAATAATTAGGGCTACTAGGAAGACTTGTAGGCCTATAAAAGAGAATGTGTTAACACTGTTCATTTCAGCCTGCTGTTGGCTTCAACAGATTGGAACTGGCCACCAGCTTAAAAAGGTTGCATACCAAGGCTATATAGTATATACTCCATAACCATACAGTATATACTGTCATTATAACAATATACTGTAGTATATGGGGCGAAGGTACATATCATGGCTATCGCACCTCTAGATGGCAAGAAATAGCAATCTCAGAATTAAATCTGAATGCATTCTTTATTCTAAGGAGTTTATTTTTTAACTTGGGGGCCTAGGCTTGAATTCTCGTAAAGGAATGTAATATAATATAAAATAATATATGCATACATCACCAGCTGAAAACACAACGTCTATGCCAATATCAGTAGCGATGTTTTCTCCCTCTCCTGTATAGTACAACCAGGGCATATTCTCTTTCCTACAAATAAATCAGACAAATTTAATGACTTAAGATTTAGAAAAAACATGCTCTTTTTTTTAGTTCTACTAAAAATATTTAAAAAATACTGAGATATTTTTAAGATATATAAATATTAAATAAATATACAAAATGTGGATAAAACTACAAAACAAGAAACATAAATCAATAATCAAAATAATATATAGATAAATAAATAAATGTATAAAATGTACACATTTATCATATAAAATGTATAAATGTATACATTTTTTTGATACAAATGTATAAAACTTACCAACCGTTGATTCCATTAAAACTTGATGATTCAACGGATTCTCTGTATTTTCCACATGGTGATTGGCCTCCAGACACAACATACATCTGCATAACACAAATATTTCCCCAGAGTTGACAAGCTGTTAGATTGCTGTATTTCTCGTATTCCTGTAAGAAAGGAGACATGGTTATTGTACTTGCCTTCCAGTCTGAAAGCCCTTGGTTCAAATCCTACAGACCTCACAAATGAATTTTCAGACATATGGCCAAAAAAAACCAAAAAAACTTGCTTATTGTCATCGCACAACCCTGATGTTCAACCGCATTTAGATTAAATACATAAACTTTCAAAATCGGCATAGAAACTTGCATTAGTCACTGAAGTAAATCAGCATAAAAATGTTCTAAAGCAGGAAACGTCCATCTAGAAGAGGCATTATATGCAATAGCGCATTGGTGTACCTAGGGGATTGCCACGCCCAGTCCCTCCACCCCAATTAAAAATGTCTGAAGCAAAAATCATGCTCTAGTAAAATCTACTCTCATCACCTGATTTTTCAACCTAGCTCCAGGCTCCGGAAGAAAAACATTTTTTGATATCAACTGATTTGTCTATTTTGACTAAAAACTCGGGAGCTGTTAATAAGATACAGATTTTTGAATATTTTAAAATGGGGGGGGGGGAAATGGTGGGAAAAGGGTAATTACGCCCCTTTTTCCCAGTTTTTAATACAACAATCTGTACCTCATTAACTGCTTCCAAGTTTTTGTCAAATGTGCTTTTCGTGTCTTTGAAAAATCAGTTGTACAACACTTGTTTTCTCCCCTGAAGTCTGGCTTCAACCATCGAGTTCCCACCTTCACACTCCCCCCTCCCCTCCCCACCCATCCATCAATTTTCAGACTCTTAGATACGCCACTGACAATACGTTAATAGCATGACAATATTTAGAATGTAGGGGTGGGAGAACAACTTGAGTAATTTAAGGTAAAATGCCATGAACCACTTTGACGTTGAGGGCTGTAATTTGTGGTTACTGTATGTTGTTTTTCTTTTTACAACTCATTTTATGAATATTCATTACCAAAAAAAAGCAACCAATCACATTGCTTTCTCTTTTCATTACCTCACATACTTCCACTGCACCAGCATAATTGTCTATAATGAAAATTGAAGGGACTCCTGACTTGCCATCCTATAAGCAAAACAAGCATATTTCAAGTTTAAGTCAAATTTCAGTGTTACAGACATGCGATAAATACACTGCTTTCTATTGCTTTTTAGTCCATTAAACTAAACATTCAAGTCACCAGATACTCCCTGTCAAGGGGTCCAAAATCTCTGACAGGGTGGGTGCCACATCCACCTCAGTTTACCATGGAGGTATTATAAAGAATTAGATCCCTCAGCAACAGATCCCCTTGATGCGACAAACCGATGTGTTGCCCGCCTATGGATCTTATTATTAACATTTGTTAGCATCACCTTGGCAACGACATGCTTTTATGCACTTCAACACAGTAGTTGTGCGATAAACCTTTTGGTTTTAACTCATTAAATTCCTTTAAAATCAACAATGTTCCCTGGTTGGATTTTCTCAGACTTTTAGTATGTTATTATATGTTTATTTCAGTAACAGATTCCGCAAAATATTTCTGTTACAATTACTTCTGTGTTTATTATAATTTTTTCTAAAGATCGATTACGGTAGTTCGTCTATAAAGCTAAGGCAGCGTGAAACTGATAATTACTCTGACTTTGGATTGAATTTTCGAATAGTCCACAATCGTTCACACTAAAATGATTTAGTACATTATTATAATCCTCAATCATACCTTAATTAATATCTGTTAAAATTAGAATTATCGAGTTTTATCCAATTAGTGGAAATTCAATGAAGTTGAAATATACCCTACTTTTAAATCTCATGTAAATGTTCCATTAAATTTGAAACACTTTTTTGTAGAAATATTAATATGTTTGGTATGTAATGAAAAATAAATGTATTAGCTTCAAGGTGAAAACAATTGCGCAGCCTTAGTGATTGACTGTAAGTAGTGCGCATTGAGAAAAGAAGGTGCCCTCCATTTCGCCATGTTCAATTTTTTGGTAAACTAATTCTGCTGAGCCTTTGGTGGCCGGGAACACATTAGACACTAAAGGAATTGCGCAAGCGTTCTTCACACGCAGTGGCAGTTTTGTTCTTGGCTCAACTGCATAGCGCTGCGTGCACCAAGCTTTTTCGAGTGATCTCAATAATACACCTCCATGGTTCTACCATGGTTGGACTCAATTTCACGACACCCAGAAATGGCAATTTCAGATTGTAAAATCCTTTTACGAATGATTAGCTTTTTCCCCAACAGGGGTCCATGGTTCTCTGACATGGGGGCTCTATTACCCCTATTCCACCCACTTCCTCGCTGGCACCGCCACTTAAACTAACATGCTACTGTACATATAAAAATATATATTACATTATGTGTTTACAAAGTCTGTAAAGTAGCCAAAATTGGTTTTCATTGAAAGTTATCCTTTATATGAATAGTTAAAGATGGATGGATGATAGATGTGCGTGCCATATACATTTCCGATTGATTGATTGAATATTCAAAGGTGTTTTTTGTAATTAAATTTCACAGATAGTATTTATCAATGTTCATTAAGATTGTATTCAAACAAACCTACCAATGGAATTATTGATCCTATATTTCCAGCAATTGGTATCAAATCAGTTCCACTTGGAAAACACATACCTCCAGCCTAAAAAATAATTCAAAATATCTTTTGTTAATTAAAACAAATACAATAATTATCTGTATTTATTGAAATATTATCTATTACCTTCATCATCATGATCATTACTTATCATTCTCATGAATCATTACCATGGTCATTATTACCATAATCCTCATAACCATGATCATTATCATATACCATTATCATTACCAATCACTCATTACCATGATTATTACCATCATCCTTATCACCACCGTGGTCAATACCAATCACGCATCACCATAATCATTATCATCATCTTCATCACTACCATGATCAATAGCAGTCACTCATCACCATGATCATTACCACACCATCATCATTATCATTACTATCATCACCATAGTCAGTACCAATCACTCATCACCATGATCATCATCACCATCACCATGATTATCATCACCATGATTAATACCAATCACACATTACAGTACCATGATCATTACCTTCATAAATGACATCTTTATTACATTATTGTTTTCCTGAATTACAGTATACTGTCCAAACACCCTGATTTTAGTAAATTTAGTGATATGGTGATGGTGGTGGTGGTTGTGAGGCCACTGCACTTCAATTTCACCAATACTTACGGATTCACCATTACAGGTACAAGAATCAGAAGCAGCGATAACAAACGGATCACATCGAGTACATCTGAAGAAAAGAGTAGTAGAATTAATTTTCCATTTTATTGTTTCATTTTAATAGTACATGCAAAACATAAGTTCAAGATTTTGAGTATAAATCCCTTGCCTAATGGATTAATATGTTATATTATACAGTGATACAGCATTACCCCTAAAAACTTACTCAGTTTTCTCAGGATTGGGTTGCGACAGCTGTAAACAATCGGTACATGTCTTCTCCGGTAACAATATCCCATCATTCCCATACTCCTCTTGAAAGACAATATAAAATAGACAGTTCGAACTTATATATTGTATATTATAGAAGCAGATCTATAATGTATGTATTTATGCAGTTAATAATTACGTATAGTACAATATCATTATATTATTTGGCTTCAACTACAAGAGTTGGGGAAAGGGGTTCTGAAATTTTCTATGTAATATTTGTTAATAAATTATCATTTAGATTATTATTACTGGATAGATGGATGGCTACATTTGGTGTAAACACCAGGGATAACCCACAAAAGTCTGAAGAAGGCTTATTTAAAGTGGGGTCCTGGGATTTGATGGGCATCACATGGTGTACACTTATCATTTGGCTGATACTGGGTTGGCTGCGCTGCAAGAAATTCACATCCGCTGACAGTTGTAATCTGTATGTTTGGCCGAATCCTCCTTATGGAGGAAAGCCCTTCTCTTGTCTTTCTTTTTTTATGCAAGGGGGAGGGGGTTAGCTCCTATGCCGCACCACCCCCTCGATCTTTCCCTGATTTTCTTGCTTAATAATTTATTAATAACAGGTCAACCTGGGATTTGATGGGCATCACACGGTGTACACTCATCATTATTGGCTGATATGGGGTTGGCAGCACTGCAAGGGATGCATTCATATCCGTCGTCTGTTGTAATCTGTATTTTAAAGAGAAATAAAAGTATAATAATAAAGTATATTATAAGGATAATGATAATACAATATAGCACACATTCATTAATTTTTTCCTTTTAATAGAAAATTGCTGTAGTCTTATGTACACTTAATATTAAGCCTCTCCATTACCACATTTTATGGAAACCGAAATTTTCTATATAATATTTGTTAATAAATTAGCATTAAAAATTATATCAATGGTTTACATACATGGATCAAGGATTGCCAGCAGTGGTGGTGCCAACGGGGGGCATGTTCCCCCATTGGAGAGGCCTGAAGCCCCTATCCAATTAACGTTATTTTGATTGCCAATCCTTAATATTGTTTTCGAAAAGCACATTTTGGACCATATTTTAAGCCATAAAAACTCTCCCCATGAGCAAAACTCTCCCCATAAACCCTACCAGAGATTTTTATTGCAGGACCCCAACCGAGGCTCTAGTCGGCCCTTTGGTTTGGACCCCCTGTCGGACCCCATGTCAGCATGTAAAACTCACCTCTCCATCTGGACACGGAAGACATGTCGGTGTTATTACCTCAGCATCTTGACGGTAACCAGGTTTACATTTACATGAAAGTTCTAAAATGGCAAAAACAGCCAAACATTACTCAAAAAAAAATTGTCTGCACTGAGTGATTCAAATAAAAGCTATTGTTTTTGTTGTAATGCTAGGTACATGATTTAAATTATGCTTTAACCTTAACAAAACAATGCATATGTAATCAGGTTTGGTTTATACCTATCTTATCAAGCAACATTGTTTTGCATTTAATTTTGTATCGATATCAATAAATAAACATAATTTGTGATTAATTGTGCCTGATGGAATAGCAGAATACACTGGGTTTGTAAATCATTTAGAAAACAGGCCTACTTTGAATTGCAATACTGATTATTTTGTGTGCTCCCTACGAACTACAAGAATATTTATCATTGCTCAATTAAATTTATAAAATGAAAATTAAACTGTTCACATTGGCTTTAAAAACTAGATCCAAAGACAAATTTGGGGGTTTATGAGTTATTTTATAAATTTATTTTTTTTTAAATAAAAAGTAAATATAAACTTTAGTATTATAAGTAAGCCCTATACTATTTAGCAAAGTTTAATCTTTTATGACCTTTTTGAGATTTAGTAGTGTAAAGCCCTGATATTATATTATTATTGTTGTTGTATTTATTGTTGTATTTATTGAACTTTATTAAAGACGACAAAATCATGCAGTAAACAAGGAAAATGGACCATCTGGTCATTTTCGTCCAACATGCCATCATAAGGCATTAAGAAGGTAGCTCCACCAATCAACATCAGATTTATTGAGTAAAATTGTCTGAAAAATATCTATGTAAAAACAATGGCGTGGTGATATAGCCTAAATGGTGTTGATTCTTTAACAAAAAATTAAGTAGAAATGTGCATAACAAAATTGAATTAAATATTAATTACTGTATTAATATTATTATTATTATTAATGTGACTGTACCACCACATACCATTGAAGATACGCTGAGGTATAATGCTTAATGCTATCAAAATAATGTAAATGTACAAATGTATTGAAAATCTAGGCTACAGCAGGCTAGAAAATAGGACCATCATCTAAGTTTCATGGTTAGGCCTAACTCAGCTTAATTAATAAAGCTCTATCTAGGGCTGCGAAGGGGGATGCGAATACTTACTATCGGCTGTCGCTTCGGTGAACTCCTCGCAACTTTTGCATTGCAATTCAGCGAAATTGTAGTATTTATCTTGTTCTATACAATCACTAGCGATTTCGTAAAGAAATGAGTTCGAAGACAGACATTTACGAAAATTCATCAAAAATAAAAATAACCATAATGAAAGAACAGGTTTTCTGAACAAAAATGCTAAAGCACTCATCATTGCAGTAACGACTAGGCCTAGGCTGTTTTTGTTGTTTACTGGTTGTTTAGTTGATGAAAAGCGCCATCTATCGCATCAATCAGTCCTGATCACATGCCAAAACAAAAAACGTAAACACACAGCAGCATGCGCAGAGGAAGTCCCTGGAAAGAGTGTAGTATGACCGACGACGTGGTCAAGTGTCTGGTTAGACGGGTTTCGGTTCTGAGTTTACTGCTAGAAAATCATATTCATCATGCTTTCTATTCGTAGAATTTTCAGTAGAAACCTTATTGCTCGTACTATGACACCTACACTTAGTTATGGGACAGCTGTCTATTCAAAAGGTGAAATAATAGTACTACTAGGTTTAGGTTTAATAAAATGCTCTTTTTCATCTAAAAATGGAGATGGGATTGACCAGAGAGACTTCGTCTGCTTACGGAGGTATAAAAGGTAGTAGCATGGAAGCCTCAATTTCGCAGTAGGCCAAACATTTTTTCCTTTTTCCTGTGGTATAAAACGCCACCTTCTGGCTTTATTTCACCATTCTCAAGTAAGCACATAATGAATATAGAAGATTTGTGATCGTATTACTTTTCTTTGACACCCCTTTTTTTGCCTCAATTATCAGGACACATATACTTTTAATATTTATCAACAAGCAAGACATCTGTAATAATAAAAAATATATATATACAAATTTTTAAAAAATTAAAATTAAAAAAAATAAAAATATTTATTTTTAATCTCAATACTGTTGGTTGCCATCGGTGTGTTTTGTGCATGGATCTGATGGCCAAGTCTTAATCATTTGGGTGTAAAAAAGTGGAACATTTTTAGTCGGGAAAGGGAACTTGTTAAAGAAACCAAGATTCATACGTAAAATTAAAAAGTTGTCGGACCAAGATTGTATACAGTAGTTGCGGCAATACAGGCCCAGGTAGCCAAACTGCTGCTTAGTCTGTCGACCCAACCGGCTTTAAGTGCTGCGCAATAATAACCAAAATCTGGTACACTTAAGGCTCTGTTTTCTTTTTATTGGATCAAAATTTACATGCTACCTTTTCCTTTTTTCAATCCCATAGAAAAGTATAGACTAAAGAGTTAATTTGAGGCCAAACTTTATATATTCTCTGATTAGAAAGTAGACAGGACAGTGGCATAAATTCTGGGGTCCGGGGGTTTATGAGGTGTAAGCAAAAGGATTAAATATGAAAGCTTGCAGAAGACTTATATAATTTCCAGTGTGGTCCTTCGGGCGGTGATTTGGCCATCCCCTGCTCTTTTCCGAAGAGTGTACGTTCGTACTCGCACTGGCCATATTGCACACAGGAACAACGGCTCAAAACTTCGAAAGACGGTGAGCTGTTTCAGCAGATAGAATTCAACTGGGGACGAAATAGCTCCAAGGGTATGCATATTCATAGCACATGGTACTCCAATTATTTTAATAAGTGCTGCTCTTAAGATCTTGAAACCTCCTGTAAGTGCCGAAGCAAACAGTTCAAGTACTGAACATATTCATTCAAAACAGAAGAGATTTAGATTGAGATTTAGTTTGTGTAAAGTTTAGTTTAGTTTGTATCGTGTGTGTATGTTTGTCTTGTGTAAGGGATTATCGCCTACAAGTAGGACAGTGATATACAGTATTCGCTATTGACAGTCCTTGGCACATGTATTGTATGCCTAAATAAATAATTAAAAAAAAAAAAAAAGATTTTTCTTTAACATTTTTTTTTTTTTTTTTGACAGTGTCATCCAGTGGTTTGCCGGATATGCCACCCTGTGATTTTCAGCCAACTCCTTATAAGGTAATACTGTTCTGGTAGTTCATTTTTTCCAAATATATATTTCTATAAATCTTTTTATTTGTATTTTTAAAATCTACTTTCAAATATTTCTTTGCTTATTATGTTATTGAACAACATCCAATTTGATATAGTTTTAATAATTTACTTTACTAGAACATTTTAATCTCTTCCAATAATTAAAAAAGTATAGCATATTTTAATTATTAATTTATTATTTTTAGCATGATGCTGTAAGTTAATATATATGGATAATCTTAATACAATTTTTGATTTTTTTAACAATTTGTTATAAATTATTGGCTGTCTATAAGATAGATTTTTTTCTGAAACTCATCAGTTCTGTTGTTGCTGATCTAGGGTCCTAGTTACAATGAAGCCCAAGAGATACGTACAAATAACTCGGCCCTCAACATTATGACCTATTACAAGAAACCTGTATTGATTAACCAGGGCCACATGCAGTGGCTGTTTGATGATGAAGGTCGGCGTTACCTTGACCTCTTTGCCGGTATCGTCACAGTCAGCGTAGGACACTGTCATCCGTAAGTAGCACTTATGTGCCGTTCGCCCTGTCGACTTTCTGTAATTTGGCTATGTATTTCATCATAATTATGTCATATCACATCCATGGGCATATCACATCCATATATGGGCATATCACATCCATATATGGGCATATCACAGTTGCTGTGACATAAATTTGATAGTGTGGACACAGAATTTGTAAGTGCAGTTTGAATTTGTTACAAAAGTTCAGAGTGTAGTATACTGCGCTTGTACTCTATGCTGTGGCAGTGAAATTTCCGTGTAAAATGGAATTTGCATTTCTGTGTTAAATTGAGTATTACAAAATGCATACCAAGTACAGTGTGTTGACAAATGATGAATAGCTAATAGCACCTTGTATGATAAGAGTAATTTTGACCTGGATGTGAGGGAAATTGATCGCCCAAAACACCTCAGAGGTTATTTTCAGGCTTCTAGAATACACAAATTTCACTGGGCATGTCCCCAGACCCCATAGGGTAGTATAACCTCAATTGGCCCCACTTTCATCCCCCTTTTTGGACATATCTGGATCCACCCCTGGTGAAGTTGCAAACTATTTGAGCGCAGTTACAAACTTATTTGGAGTGCAGTTGCAAACTGTTTGGAGTGCAGTTGCAAATTATCTGGAGTGCAGTTGCAAACTATTTGGAGTGCAGTTGCAAATTATTTGGAGTGCAGTTGCAAACTGTTTGGAGGGCAGTTGCAAATTATTTGAAGTGCATTTGCAAACTGTTTGGAGGGCAGTTGCAAACAATTTGGAGTGCAGTAAAGTTGCAAATTATTTTAGTTACAAACTGTTTAGAGTGCAGTTCGAATCTGTTGTAAGTACAGTGGCAATGAATTTGGAGTGCAGTTAAATTGTTGCAACTCTGACAAATATGGTGACATAAAATATTTAATGATTTTTAATTTCTTTTCTTTAGGAAAGTAAATGCTGCCCTCAAAGAACAAGTAGATCTTCTGTGGCATACAACTAACATCTATATGCACCCAAGAGTACATGAGTACGCAGTTAAACTCACGGAACGCCTGCCAGATCCTTTGAAAGTGAGAGTTTACACATTATATAGATTCAGATATTAGGCCATAGTTACCAACCTAAGAGATTTGAAATGCATGCGTGACTGCACCAGCAGGCAGGGTGGGGTTTGGGAGATTTGGCTGAGCCCTGGTGTTGGGGGGGATGGGGAGGGCTCCGGCAATTTGAGCCTTTTTAAGCAATTTTAAAATGATTTCAGGTCATGTTTGTTGAAAATACCAGGTACATAAACAAAATATATTTAATAAAACCTCATACAATTTGAGTACACAAACATTTCATTACTCAAACAAAAAATAAATATGCATACTGATCAATTTTTAGTAACACGTCAGTGAATTAAGTATTCACGTGAATACAGTACTTACCTGAATGCATGCATGTTTGATGCTAACTGAAAACTGTAGTTTCAGCCACTACTGTACATGACTGTTTTTATATTTTTGATAAATCCAGACTTCTAATTTTAAATACATTTTCCCCAGAATTTGTGATAATTTGTTATCACGCATAGGCTTGTGCTAAATGCGTGATAAATTTATGATCACACATGTGTTTCTGCAAAATGCATGTTTCTTCCAAAACTAATTTGAAATGTGGGATTGTCCCGCACAATGCGAGACGGTTAGTAACTATGTTAGGCCTATTGGTGTAATAATAACTACTAAATTAACATGATACTGTAAGTCATAATGTGTATCTAAATTAACATGATATGTCATAATGTGTATCTAAATTAACATGATATGTCATAATGTGTATCTAGATTAACATGATATGTCATGATGTGTATCTAAATTAACATGATATGTCAATGTGTGTATCCAGATTAACATGACATGTCATAATGTGTATCTAAATTAACATGATATGTCATAATGTGTATCTAGATTAACATGATATGTCATAATGTGTATCTAGATTAACATATGTCATAAAGTATCTAAATTAACATGATATGTCACGATGTGTATGTATATTAACATATGTTGTAATGTGTATCTAAATTAACATATGTCATAATGTGTATCTAAATTAACATGATATGTCATAATGTGTATCTACATTAACATATGTCATAAAGTGTCTAAATTAACATGATACGTCGTAATGTGTATCTACATTAACATATGTCATAAAGTGTCTAAATTAACATGATATGTCATGATGTGTATCAAAGGGAGTGGATGCTTATTTGTGCTTGTTTTGGAGCACAAAATTTCTCATTCTCTTAAAGCCCAATTCCCGGCAAAATTTCACTAAAAACTGACTTTTTTTTTAGAAAATATGCATTTGCATTACTCCAATTATTATAAATCATGGAAAAATATTGGCATGAATTTTAGTTTTACGCAAAAGAATAAAAAAATGAGAAATACAGACTATTTCTCATAAAATATTACCAT
>NW_022754077.1:685667-700192 GCF_011630105.1 Anneissia japonica
ATGTTAGGCCTATTTGTGTAATAATAACTAATAAATTAACATGATACTGTAAGTCATAATGTGTATCTAATTTAACATGATATGTCATAATGTGTATCTAAATTAACATGATATGTCATAATGTGTATCTAGATTAACATGATACCGTATGTCATAATGTGTATCTAAATTAACATGATATGTCATAATGTGTATCTACATTAACATATGTCATAAAGTGTCTAAATTAACATAATATGTCACAATGTGTATCTAATTAACATATGTCATAATGTGTATCTAAATTAACATGATATGTCATAATGTGTATCTAAATTAACATGATATGTCATAATGTGTATCTAGATTAACATATGTCATAATAAAGTGTCTAAATTAACATGATATGTCATGATGTGTTGGATGCTTTTTTGTGCTTGTTTTGGAGCACAAAATTTCTCATTCTCTTAAGTTTTGAAATTTAATACAAAGAATCATGGGATACGTAGGTGCGTCTAAAGGAAAACAAAGGTGCTTGATGTTTTAGTTTGAAAAAAAATTAATATGGAAGATTGTACACTATTTGTTGCTGCAATATACTCTGTGTAATTCATACAAAGTCACTGCATTTCTCCATGTGTGCAATATAACACATGGTGTGTGGGTGTGTTAGAACATAGGTGGTGTTGATGTTTAGTTTGAAACCAAAATTAATATGGAAGATTGTACATTATTTGTTGCTGCAATACACTTTGTGTAATTTGTACTAAGGCATTGCAGCATTTATACACATGTGCAGTATACAGGTTAACACATGGTGTGTGGGGGTGTTAATGTTAAACTATTGGCAAGCTATTAATTAATTTGTTTTACCTTTTTGGCAGGTGTGTTTCTTTGTGAACAGTGGAAGTGAGGCCAATGATCTAGCATTGTTCATGGCAAGATCATATACCCAGGCCAATGATGTCATTGGCCTCAGGTATAGTATTATCTTCATTTTTAATACGCCAGGGTTTACTGTGATGTTGTATAATTCTTAGTGTCTTTGGGCCTGTATGAGCAAAAAAGGGTGTGTTTGACACCTCCAGGGGTGTAGGCTGGTTTCGACCTGGGACAGATGCAGGGGGTGCAGATGGTGCAATCGCATTCCCCTAAATTGTATTAAGAAAAATAATTGTATTGTATTGTTATGAATTACTGGTAAGATTTTTGATTATGAGAGTGCAATTTCAGGGCACCCTACAGTAAGGCACAGATCCAGACCTTCGCTCTGTTCACCATGGCGATGGTCAGAGTGGGAGATAAAATATGTTTTTTAAAATATAAATTGATTGCATTGCCTGGTGGTCTGGCGAATTCCAGCTCTTTCTGTCAGAAATGCCACCTACCTAAGCCAAAGACAAAAATATAGACAAAATAAATGCATTACTTTTTGCATTGTCTAAGTATCATTCAAAAAGGGACTATAATGAAATCAGCTCGCGATATACTGTGATAACGTACACTGTTGAGTTGTTTTTTTGTTGTTATTGAAGATTAGATAGTGTGGTGGATTGTGCTTTAGTTAATATACAAGGCTTTAGGAAGTCAGGTTTTATTATTATGGCAGCAACTTTAACGGAATTTGCATAACAGATTCTCTTGTTCCTTTAGGAGTGCCTATCATGGAATGATATCTAGTTTGGTAGGATTCACTGCAATGGGCAATTGGATGTTTGATGTACCCAAAAATTCAGGAATTCTGAACACGATCAACGCAGACCCATTTAGAGGACCGTGGGGCGGAAGCAACTGCAGAGACTCTCCAGTACAGGTTAGCTCTTGTGTTTTTTAACATACAGTAGGGATATATATCGTCTAGTACACGTAAAAATGATGGTTTCTCCATTGAAAGCTGATGTAAAAACTCAAGTAATTCAAAGTGCCTGCTAACAAAGAAACGTACAATAGTTCCTTGGGTATATGCCCACCTCAGGTGTAAGACAACCCGTTGAGATTGTGTTAGCTCTAAAGTTACATATTTTTTCTTAAATCTTTGCTTATTGATTGTTGTTGTAGTTATAAAGGAAACATGAAGGTACTATAAGCACCAATTAGGCGGTTTTCACCGCACGATGTTAACGTTAACGGATAACGTCATAATTTACCTTGCATTGCAGAGTATGTTAATTTCAGGATTTTACAAGCCTGACGTACGTTAGTTCCGGGCTAGCGCATGCGTCTTTCGATTTGTTTAAAAAAGGGGTGGAGCTATCGCGTTGCATGTTGGGTACTAACGTTAAAATTAAGGTTAATGTCGTGCAGCTAGAACTACCAATTAACGGCAGCTAGGTAGTCACAAACCATGTCCATGTGCAATTCAGTACAGTGAAACTGCCAGATATGGGTGATTCTCCTATCTTTACCTTTACCTACAGTGTTTATATAAATTTAAATTTGTTTTGTAGACCATAAGGTCATGTGACTGCAAAGCTGGACAGTGCTTTGCCAAAGATATGTATGTTGATCAGGTAAATGATCTGCTGAAACACTGCACACCTAAGAAGATTGCGGCTTTTATTGCAGAATCTGTCCAGGTAAAAGTGATTTTTACAAGAAAATATATTTTAACACAGTAACATCATTAACCAAAAGGTCTACTGATTAATCTCAGATAAGTACGTACAATACATACCCTAATCAGGAATAATTCCTGATGATGAAATAATTAATGTTGAAATATTGAATCCCAACACGATGGTGTGTATTTCAATACTTGAACTATGTAATATGTAGCTGATGACCATCGGGTGCATAATGTGCCAGTCTTATATGCTGTCTAATATGCTCATTTTACTATATATGCCCATCTTGTATTTCTGTCTTGTGCTTTATATTCATGTCTAATTTTCCCATTTTTTATGCCCGTCATATATGTGCTCTATCTTATATGCCTGTCTAATATTCTAATCTTATATGCCAATCTTATTTGCCCATGCTATTTGCCCATCTTACATGCCCGTTTTATATGCACATCTAATATGCCCATCTTAAATGGAAATTCCTCTATTGTGTTACTCTGACACATTAAACCTTGACATGATACTTGATATTTTACAGGGAGTAGCTGGAGGTATTCAGTTCCCAAAAGGTTTCCTGAAGGAAGCTTTTTCTCTGGCTCGGGCCAAAGGAGGCCTGTGCATTGCGGATGAAGTCCAAACTGGATTTGGTCGAATGGGCAGTCATTTCTGGGGATTTGAGACCCATGATGTTGTGCCAGATATTGGTATATGTTCTTTTTGTTGTATTTATTTAAATTCAGTGAGAGAGAAACTTAAGGGTGGGAAGAATCAATTGATTGATTGAATGATTGATTGATTGAGTGATTAGTTAAAAACTGCTACGCTGTCATCACCATACCCTGCTACACTGTCATCATTATTTTTCTGGTTTTAACATTGAATGTGCTAAACTGTCATCACCATACGCTGCTACACTGTCATCAATATTTAACTGGTTTTAACATTGAATCTGCTACACTGTCATCACCATACACTGCTACACTGTCATCATTATTTTACTGGTTTTAACATTGAATCTGTTACACTGTCATCACCATACACTGCTACACTGTCATCATTATTTAACTGGTTTTAACATTGAATCTGCTACACTGTCATCACCATACGCTGCTACACTGTCATCAATATTTAACTGGTTTTAACATTGAATCTGCTACACTGTCATCACTATACGCTGCTACACTGTCATCAATATTTAACTGGTTTTAACAGTGAATCTGTTTCAATGTCATCACCAAACGCTGCTACACTGTCATCAATATTTAACTGGTTTTAACATTGAATCTGCTACACTGTCATCACCATACACTGCTACACTGTCATCAATATTTAACTGGTTTTAACATTGAATCTGCTACACTGTCATCACCATACGCTGCTACACTGTCATCAATATTTAACTGGTTTTAACAGTGAATCTGTTACACTGTCATCACCATACACTGCTACACTGTCATCATTATTTAACTGGTTTTAACATTGTATCTGCTACACTGTCATCACCATACGCTGCTACGCTGTCATCATTATTTTACTGGTTTTAACATTGAATCTGTTACACTGTCATCACCAAACGCTGCTACACTGTCATCATTTTCATGTTACCACTCTGAATGGGGCATTGCATGACAGCAGATCATGTAGGGTGTGGGAGGAATGGCTGTATCTGTATCCAGTCTGTACTCTGCTGTCTTGTGGCTGCCTCACCCAGAGTGATCACCTGACAAGTCAGAATTAATTATTTGTGGTGGCATCCATGATCCAAAGCTATAAAAATCTAAAATGACTCTGAAACAGGTAACCATTCTACAGCGCTTCAATAAAGCAATGAACAAAATCAAGTGCCTGCATCGAAGCTAATATTATTATGATAAACATTTTAGTCTGTTAAATAAACATTGATTAGGAACAGTCAAGGGCAGATCCAGAGAAGGAGGGGGGTCGATGTCCTGGAAGGGGAAGGGCCAATTAAGAGCCAGCACTACCCTAGACACCTGGAATATCCTCTGAGGCATTTCGGGTGATCAAGAATTTTTTTTAACACAGCTGACTCCTATAGACATATTTGTTTTGTATCTGATTCTGTTATAGCACATTACATACAGTATATCCTGTAATTTAAAAAAATATAATTTGTTTTAATAGTTGTGATGGCCAAGGGGATGGGAAATGGTTTTCCCCTAGCTGCTGTTGTAACAACACCAGGTAAACAAACTTATTATTTATTTATCAACATATTTTCTGTTCTGTATATTTCTATGTTGGTTGATTAAATCTAAAAATAATCAAATTGTACTGCATTTAATTAGCAGAAATAACTGAAATTTTTGAATTTTCATCTATATGTTAGTTATTGCCATGTTTACTTAATTCAGCCAATAATCAGATCTTACATTAAAAAACAATCACAGTCAGTTTCTTTACATGATCATTACTGTATTTATATGTTTCTAGATCTGTGTATGATCAAGACCAATTCCGTGTATTGTTAGTAGATCATTGCATGTGTTTTGTTTTTGTTTTATGTAAACATTAATGGATGATAACAAAGCTGTCAATATATATGTTGAACTTTATGTGTATATGTTTAGAGGTTGCCAAGACGATGCACCAAGCTTTACATTTTAATACATTTGGTGGCAACCCAATGTCCTGTGCTGTTGGATCAGCTGTACTTGATGTAAGTACGATTATAATACCCAATCCCACTAGTACTTCCCCTCCTCCTTGCTATACACATCTAGATGTGTATAATTCCACCCCCCCCGGTAATTGTATCTTCTCTAGTGACATTGTATCGCAGGGCCGCCCTTCACCCCCCTTCTTAGAAGGTAGAAAAAAGAAGGAAAGAAAGAAAAAGAAAAAATGTATCGCCCAAAACGCCTCAGAGGTTATTTTCGGGTGTCCCCCTTTTGGACACCTGGATCTGCCCCTGTATCCCTCCCCAAGTATTTGAATATTCTTTGCAAAACTTGCCCTTCTCTAGAAAATTCCCCAAACATGTTTATCCTCCCAAATACAACTGGTCTCTTTCCAATTCTGACCATCTTACGTGCTTCTATGTCCTAAGTATTAAGTTTTAGAAAACCCAAGACAGGAGTGCAACTATTCAGGATGTGCACTAAGTTTATGTACAAATATAAATAAATATAATATAAATGTCACTCCAAAAAAATAGACACGGCCATTTTTATTCTTTATTATTTTAATAATATATTTATATCATTTATTGTTATTTTTTTTAATAAGATGGCCTTGTCAATTTTTGAAGCTTAACTAGTTTTACTAATGTGTAGCAGATATATGTGTTCTTATATATGAGCTGTCGATTTTTATTTATTAAAAAGTGTAATGTGATACAGTAAGACATTTGCCAGGACAAAGTAAGCTATTGTAAAACCCAACATATATTTGTTTATCTTTAAACCACAGGTTACCATAACTTAATAATGTTAAAATATTTTTAATTATGAAAATGAAAATGACTTGAACTAAAGGCCAATACATTTAATTGATTATTTCAAACCCCAGGTCACACTCGATAAACAATATGACAACGGCATATAAAAAAAGTGTTTAAAATACTTCATAAAGCAACTTTCTATTCTGTCATTAATGTGTTTGTTACATCACCCTAGGTTTTGGATGAGGATGGCAGCCAAGCGAACGCAGCCGACGTAGGTACATACATGCTGCTGGAGCTGGCCAAGCTGAGAGATAAATTTGAAGTTGTTGGTGATGTCCGAGGCAAAGGCTTGATGATTGGGGTTGAATTTGTTACAGATAAGGTCATTTTTAAACGTTTATGTTATGTCTACTTTTAGCTATTAAATCCTTATCTTGCCATCTACTGAACCTCATCATATTTCTAATGAACCTCTTACCCCTAAACCTCTCATAGTTCTTATTGAACAGAAGGCTGTTTACAGCATTTTTAATTTAGATTTGTAACCCTCATGGTTGGGAGTTGCTGACCATGTTTGGCAGGCCATTCTTAGATACCCCAGCTTGCACTGTGAAGTCGTTTATGCAATATTTCAGTTCAAGGTCTGAGTACTTCATAGCTTACAAGTAAAACAAATAAGTTGTCATTGTGGCTGCTTATCATCATCAATTATGTCAACATGTGGTCAATTACTTCCTACATATTCAAACAAAAATTCAGCTCCTATTATTTTTTTTTCTGGTAAAGTAAACTTTAGCATACATTTATAGTTAAAGTAAGACTTCTATTGTTGATTTGGTTAGTGGCATCGCTCTGTGTATATCCATGGAGGTATTATTGAGAAGGAGATCACTCGGCAACAGATCACTTTGACGCGACAAACCCATGTGTTCCCCGCTTTTGGATCGCGCGCGGGCTTATTACCCTATAATTCACATTTTTTCGTTAGCAACAACTTGGCAACGACATGCATTTATACGCTTCCAGCAGAGCAGTTGTGCAATAAAGCGTTTGATTTTAACCCATTAAATATCTTTATAATGAACAATGTTCCCCTGATTAGATTTTTTCAGACTTTTGATATGTTATTATTTGTATATTTCAGGAACGGATTCCATAAAATATCTGTCTCTTATACACATCTCAGATCGAGTATTATATTTGTGGACAACATTACCTCGAACAGGCAATAATGAAAACAATTTACTTTTTATTTCACACAATTCGGGGTCCCTTTGTCAATTTTTGGGACAAGTGAAATGTGTCCTTTGGTTACTCGAACCAAGGCGGTATTGAATATACCTGCTTGCTCGAACCAAGTAGGTCTCCTAATAGATGTGTATTTAAATTCTACTAACCAGCCTAATTGAACACGAAGGCTGATTCCGGCAGATTCCTAAGATGATAATTAAAATTACAATTACAGCATGATGGTTGTGCTTTAAAATTGTATAAGATGCTACGTACCTTATGAACCGTTTTAATAATCATTTATAAACCTTACTCCATCCACTTCCATACGCACACTCAGACTGACATATGTTGATGATCAATAAAGTAGCCGGATACCGAACCTGACTTACCTGTTGCTAGCTGACTGAACAAAGTTCCGGCTATAGCATAAACCTGTACAATGATTTACCAGAGTCACATCAAAGAGGGCGTTTTTACGTTTACTGTATTTGTAAATTGACACGTTTTTCGAATAGTTAACCCCCGTTAACCCTAAAATGACTTAGTTTTTTATAATCCTCAATCATTTATTAATTAATATCTGTTAAAATTAGAATTAGCGAATTTTGGCCAATTTATGGAAATTGAAGTTGAAATATACTGTACTTTTAAAGGTCACGTAAATGTTCCATTAAATTCGAAAATCTTTTTTTGGTGGAAAATATTAATATGTTTGATATTTTATGAGAGATAAATGTATCAGCTTCAAAATGGAAACAAATGAGCAGCCATAGTGATTGACTGTATGTAGTGCGCATCGAGAAAAGAAGGTGCTCTCCATTTTGCCATGTTCAATTTTTTGGTAGACTATGCCTGCTGAAAATTTGATGGCGGGGAACACATGTGACTTCAAAGGCATCGCGCAAACGTTCTTCACGCGCTGCGGTCAGCTTTGATCTTGGTTCATTTGCACAGCGCTGCGTGCGCGTAGCTTTTTCGAGTGATCTCCTTCTCAATAATACCTCCATGGTTAGACTGTGAATAAATTTGGTCAAACTTCTGTTTGTGTTTTCTGATTTGACTCCCAATACACTATGTGACATACATACTGTGTATTTATATATCGCCACTACATCAAGATCGTAGTGCTCAAGAAAAAAAAAAAAAAAAACATTAGGAATAATTTAATGCATTATGGAAGTGATTACACGACTATTAGAAATATTCAGTGTTATCTTTTCAAAAGAAGCAATTACTGTAAACATGTGAAGTGGCTGCTTTGCCTAAACAACAGTCTATAAATTGAACGTTTTGTTTACCTTTACAGGCCTCAAGAAAACCGCTTCCAGCAGAAGAGATCAACCATATATGGGAAAGTACCAAAGACCTTGGTGTGCTGGTTGGAAAAGGTGGTCTCCATGGCAATGTAGGTACCCCTTTCACTTTGCTTTTTTTATTTTGTTATAATTTTTTAAATATTGGATTAACATGAA
Source organism: Anneissia japonica (assembly GCF_011630105.1). NCBI lineage: Eukaryota > Metazoa > Echinodermata > Crinoidea > Comatulida > Comatulidae > Anneissia > Anneissia japonica. Next base: position 694,319 of record NW_022754077.1, read on the forward strand.
ACAAAATGTTACACTGAACGCATACATAATACCAATATTAAGCTGCCGTGGTTAACATTCTTTCTGTTTACCAGTAAATAGAAAAAATATTGACCATGGAGGATGACAGATCTTAACCAGACTGTGTCATGTTGTCTATTACTATATTTATAAAAATGTTATTCAAATATGCCACTTAAATTAGAAATATATCAACACTCAGTACAGAATATAAATGTCGCTACAGTATAAGCAAGTTGGGAGGATAAATAACTGATTTTGATTGTGGATAGAAATTAAAACCCATTACCATTTTATTAACCCATAAAATGAAATTTAATGACATCATTATTTTAATGTTGAGTAATTAATAAATTAAAGTAACTGATTTATTGATCCATTAATTAATAAATTTAATAATAAAAAAGAATAAATAAAATATTTTGATAATATTAACTATTTATCAATTCATTATTTGATAATTATGTCATACAGTATTTGGTTTTCATATTTTTTGTTACCTTCTTTTTTAAGGTATTACGCATTAAACCTCCTATGTGTATTACACGAGAGGACGTTGATTTTGCCATCGCAGTATTTCAGAGGGCACTAGAACACCACCAAAATGCATACTCTTAAAGATGGTCGTACATTATAATTCATTCTTTTTTTATGGTCTATTTTTTTTCTGGTTTCTAACATATTTTATATTTTTTTTAGATAATAATATTTATAATAGATTACATCCAAAACAAACTTGTGTGGTCCAGTCTATTAACAATATAACACAAGAGTTAGTTATTGTTAAACATACCGCGTCTTCAAATTTGTTGGACTAATTTTCTATTTCAAGAGTGAAATAAAACGTTACATTTTAAGCATACCAGATACATGATTCGAGCATATCAGTAACAGTTGGGCATGTTTCCTCAACAGAGGTGCATGTACGTTGAGTCTGTATTAGACCTATAGTAGTAATATAAAACTTGTAGAAGTAGATGTCAAATTTTTCAAAATCATAAAAAAATTGAAAAAAAGGAAAATTATAAATTATATTTAGGTCTGAGAGTGCCATTTCCGGCCATCCAGAGGTGTCATAACTATAAATTTTCTTACCTCACCTCACCCATGGCAGGACTGAGGTGGTCTAGATTCCCCATCTGTGAAAATCCCTCCCTGGACCCCAACTATTTTGATTTCCTGGATGGACCAGTGGTGTGTTTGTAGATTCAAATACAAATTTATTTTAAATCATTGGTTCCTGTTCTTAGTGCAGGCAGAGTGCATGCATAGCTATGGCCCGGGCTTCTCAAATAATAATTGGCACGATTGTGGCTCGGACTCTCGGTATTGATACGCAGTGTCCCAAAATCGTAAATATGCAAGTCGGTTGTATGCTTGTAAGGCACTGTATCCACGTTGTCATCGTTTTAATGACTGGTGTAATAATACGAAGTACTAAGAGTGTAGAGTACTTACTATAAATGCTGACCTCATATCATATTAATCACTCAGCCCAGAAATGTGCTATACAACCCTGTTCAGCCCTACCAATGTCAGTGGCCTAGGCTATGCTGAGCTTATCTAAATTCTTCATATTTTTTTATGAATTGATGAAGTGTTCTTAATATACATAATGTTATAAAAGTATCTTACCCACTATTTTCAGTGTTTAGGCAAGATTTTTGAGACCACTCCAAAAACCTAATTGTACCATAGGGAATCTTGAGCAAGTTTCTTGGTTATTGTTTTATTACAGTAGCGAAGATTTTCTTGAGTTCGGTCTATTTTGTATATTGCATTAAAAAAATAATGTAGATTTTACATTGAACTGAATAACTAGTGGCTTAGAAGGAGGAAAATACGAAACTGTTTTTAGGTATATTTTAGAATATTTAAACTTACTGAAGTGACCTCAGAATTATGTCTTCCAAGTATAGAATCAAAAAAGTTATACTGTATTGTATTTTTTTAACATATTATAGTGTTAGCCAACATCAATTATGCCATATTATCAATCGTATGAAATAGATTATTATATAATATAAATATTATTATTATTGGTGCATTAATACATTTATTGATTGGAATATTTAATTGGATTGGAATTTTTAATTGACTTGTTGATGTGCACAGTCTCGTCAAAATGCAAAATAAATGGCCAATCAAATCTTTTTTCCAGTTTTGTGGGAGTGTTCCACTTTTATTATATTCAATTTTATAAATCTTAGATATTTTTTTCAAATGTTCTCTCCTGTATTCTATAACAAATAGTTAGACACTAAATAGGCTTAGTGTCTAAATATACCATGTCAATTTAAACCTCTTATTTTCAGTTTTTCTATACATCCTTAATATTACCATAATCTTCTTGTTTATACAATTTGTGACCCAAGCTCACAGAAGGGCTATAAACTCTCACCGCACTGTATTGAGAAACAAGCCTTCATAGCCACAATAGGGCGTAGAACGGTCATAACTTTGCTTCCAGACACCCGATTGAGTTCATTTAACTGTCATTTTAAAGTAAATAAATAATATGTTCTATGCCATTATAACAAAAACTCATTTTGGCCTGAGGACGAGTTTACAGCCCTTTTGTGAGCTTGGGTCATATTTTTATCTCCTTACAGACACGAAAAACTTGTTAATATCTTATATTCATGCAAACAAAATAATCTTAAATTGCAATTTTGGTTTTTTATTTCCTATGCACTTATAAGCAAAAACATTATACATACTGAAGTAAATTAATTTCCCCAAAATGTTTCTGCAATTTCGAATGTCATTTTTTATCTGTTACATTCATAATTCATACTGTACTTGATTTTGCCTAATTTTTCAAGAAACCAGTTTTGCATTGGAATATTTAGTCATGATGTGCCTATATATGGTCATGATATGATGTCATCATGATCATATTTAGGCATGTCACATGTTTTTTTTAATTAAAATTATCCAGGACTGGGCACAGTCTGACCAAACATTCTTGTCTGAAATTAATCTGTATATGCCCAGTGGCAGATTCAAGGGGGAGGGAACCAGCTGGCCTACATCCCCCTTCCCAGTTTTTCAAAGTCAAGTCTGAGATTGCCATAATCATCATTTCCTTTCCTCAGTATAGACCCTCCATCTATGGAGGAACTTCATCCCTGCCCCAACCCCCCACTTCCTATTTCTAATTCCTGGATCCACCAATGATGCATGAAATAATCCTTTCTATTGAGTTATATTTACATTGGAAGATGGGAAGGTTTGATAATCAAAATTGCCAATTTCATTTTTCCAGTAGATTCCCAGACCCTCTCTTAAGCTTTGTTCACCATACAGTACGTGGGCATTATGTTGTCATATTTCACCAAATATTTGCATATCACATTAAAAATTTATACTGTGGACAGATTTATGCATTATTCATATTAGGCTGTGTGAATAGGGCGCCCTCTGATTGGAATTTAGAGAAAAAGTCCACCACAGGCATCTTGCTTTCAAACACTGTTTTTTTGTTCCTGGTGACCATTCAGAGCAATTTCCTTGCTTTCTGTTGTCATTTCGATATCTTGTGTTTGTTGTACTTGATTATATCTGAATATCTGTTGCCTTTTCCAAAACAGGACTGATAATAAAATTAATATTAAAACCACTAGTAAAGTTGCTCCAGTTGAAATAGCCACAGTATCTATGAGGTAGACAGACAAATAAAGGTAAGTACTATTGAGAATGTAATACAGACTGTTAAAGAGATTATAATCTAAGCATTTCCTAATTAATTATAAGCAAAATTATTATTATTATTATTGGTTGTGCAAGGAATATATGATTTTTATGTGCCTGGTTCTTTTTTCGTTTGATTTTTATTTGATTGTGTTTATTTGTGTAAATATTTTAAAATACAATTACTGTACATCAAAATCGAATAAGAGAGACGTTGTAACAGACAAAAATAAAGTACATTGTAATTTTTCATTATGGTTGGGTAGGGGTGTAGGTGGGGATTTGATTTTAATTGAAAGCTAATATTTTGCTAAAAATATAAAAAGCAATCATTTTTTAATTGTTTTTTTTTTTTTTTTTCAAATTTATTCTTTTAGTATAGAGTACCACAGTCATGTCGTCAACGCCAGGTGGCGCCCTCCATTGCCAACCAGACGTTGGTTACTGTTAATTACGTCTGAAGGACTTAAAGGCTTTCTGGAATAGGCATTTTAAAATCTAATATTTTACCATCAAAATGTACTAAAAACACAAAAGCTCACATTATATTAGTTATCAAACACAATTAATCATCAATTAAAATTTACAAAGAAAAACTAAGATACAAAATCTTAATAATTACGTTAGAAATTGGGATCAATGGTTGTCAGTGGAGAAAATGGCGTCCGGTTGAACGCATTTTGCAACCATAGCAACGGAGTAGTATCACGTGATAACGTAACACTGTAGTACTCTAGTTACTGTACTTATTTTTACAAATGGTATCATGAATGGATGTATTGATAGATTGAATGATCAATTGATTACAATCGATCAAATTATTTACTGATTTATTAATTTGATCGATGGAAAAATTTATCAATGTACTGAAATATTGATCATTTTGTCAATAGATTGTTCGATTGATTAATAATTGATTGATTGATTGATTTGTATTGCCAATGATTAACTGTCATGACTCAATATAGTACGTACTGGTACACTCTGTTTCGGTTTCATTTGTCGGTTTCATTCGGTGTAAGCTTTGCTCGGATGAGAAACCCAATGTTAATGACGTGGACAGGGGCAGATCCATAGATGTCCAAAAGGGGGGAACTGAAAGTGGGGCCGATCGAGATAATACTACCCTAGGTGATCCGGGGGCGTGCCCCCATGAAATTTATGTGTAGGAGAGTAGGGGTTTGTGACAACAAGATAAGCACTCTAGAAGAATCGTATAACACGTAATGAGACTGTTGGGTTGATTCAAACATCATATCTTAAATTTATTACATTACTGTCTGTAAATTTTCTGTACCTTTTTCATGGTAACTTGCAGTAGGCAAGTAGTGTAGTGTAGGCAGTGTCTGCTTGATATCAGTAACTATTAAGAGGAATTTTAAACATAGTTATTAATCAAAAGTAATTGATATTTTTATCTTTTTTTTTTCTTCTTTTTTACCTTCCAAAAGGGGGTTGGCCTGCCCCCCTAACTCCGCCCCTGATGGAGACTAGGGGTTTGTAACAACAAGATATGCACTTTAGAAGAATCGTATAACAAGTAATGAGACTGTTGGGTTCATTCAAACATCATATCTTAAATTTATTACATTACTGTCTGTAAATTTTCTGTACCTTTTTTATGGTAACTTGCAGTAGGCAAGTAGTGTAGTGTAGGCAGCATCTCCTTGATATCATTGACTAGAATTAAACGAATTTTAAACACAGTTATTTATCAAAAGTAATTGACATTTTTATTATTTTTATTTGTTATTCAACTGGTTAACGTTTATCAAGCATATAGATTACAATTGTAAGTTTTATGATGATGATGATGATAATGATAACAAAATGCTGATTTTGATGAGATGATAATGAAAATAAGGGCAACCGGACAATGGCATTGAATATGATGAAAATGATTTTAAAGTCTTACCTGTGTTATTAACTGGGGGAATTGGAGAGCCTGCTGTAGATGGTGATCCAACACAACATGTTGCAAAATTAGAAAATAAGTATTTGAGATATATTATAGGTTCACCGACCTTGCATCAAGAAATATTCCATATAATTTGAGAATTGATTAGCATAATCAGGTACGTAATATCCCATTTTCGAAATAACGAATCTTGTGCGCATTGGTTTTTTTTTTTGTTTTTTTTTTTTTTTTTTTTTTTTTTTTTTTTTACCCCCCCCCCAAAA